>NW_025109972.1:227127-244879 GCF_011392965.1 Frieseomelitta varia
GAACTGTGGCTTCTTTTGCTGCTGCGTCGGCTTTTTCATTTCCTTCTATTCCTTGATGAGCTGGAATCCAGATGACTGTGGCGTTTGTGTTAGGTTGGTTGTGGTTTAGTTCTTGGTCGTTAATATACATATTTGTTTGACAAATCTTAAAGCTTCGTTTCACACCGTGGTCATTAGCAAGATGAGATAAATCTAGCAACGAATGGAACCTGCAATAAATAAATGTCGCCAGCGTAATTCACGTAGGTATTTCATATTGTCTCTCAAGAAGAAAAGACAAACAGCTCGCCGCGATCGACTCTGTATATACAATTCAATATTCGATTCGTGCAGCTGCCCGGTTGTTAAATTACTGTGGGAGGGCGAAAGAACGGGCAATTCGGTATAGCAGAATAGGCGAATAATTTAACAGATCTCCGACGGAATTAGCATTCACACTGCCGATCGTATTAATCCGACATTGATCCAACCGGATGCGCGCATCTCGCGCCGCCCTCTCCATTGAGATATCTGTATTAACCTTTGTCGCTTTCGTGGGAAACGTTTATCTGAAGCACCCAGAGATCGCAATTGTTAACCTCTTGCGCTGGAATGACGTGTCACGCCAAATTGCAACATTTTCTCTTGTGTTAAGTATATTGAAATGTAGCCCAGGCGACGAGTTTATTACTTCTTAATAATTTCTATCCGACGTGTGACATCAGACGTGTTCAAAAGAAAAGGAAAGCGACGAATTATTGTATACGGTCACTCGTTATGGTCCGCGGAGTTAGCTGCCGGGGCAAGACGTTAACGAAAAGTTTAGACTGCGAGTCAGTTCTTTCGGTCATGTGTACACACGTCGCGACAAATTTTCGCGCAACGAACATTCGAACGATGATTTCGATCGATGCTCGAAAAAACGTAATTCGCCGTTCGTATCAGCGGCGGATACCGTCGTTCCATTATCGTTACATATGGATCCATAAAAGCGGCTCCGATTATTTTCCAACGTAACATTACAGATAAAATACGCGTATCTCGTGACGCGTTTTATTGTCAACAGAGAAAGAGAGAGAGAGAGAGCGAGAGAGGGAGGGAAGGAGGAGAGAGAGAGAGGGTGTCACGGCGGGCGGAGAGAATTCGTTGGAGCGTCGAAGGGCTTCGGATAATTCCGACGGGATGGAGCAGGTGTTAACGACGTAGCGTGTTTAGCGCAGCGCCATATTTTCGCCGCTTATCCCGTCGGTGCTTCGCCCCAGGGAGAAAAAAAGCCCGCAGAGAGACCCTCGACGTGGAAGCGTGTGTATGTACGAGCGCGCCAGGCAACCCCCTCGCCTATTTTCGGTCGGCGAGCAAAGCCCAAACACGCGTGTCCTGCGTGTGCACCGTCATAAATACATCCGCACGCGCGCAAGGACCTACTACCGGAGCACCGCGCGCCGTCCTCGCCCACAAGCGAGAGCGTAAACTTCGTTAACGAGAAACTAACTCTCCTCTCGCGCACTACCGTAAGAAAGTTTCGCAATTTAGGGCGGCAGGGGGGGGGGGGGGGGTCAGGGACTGTGAAGAGGTCGGGGACAGTCGAAGAGACGGGCGGCGGGAGGGGAAGGGGGACTGAATTACGACGCGAATTAACACGCTACTCAAAGTCGTTGTTGATGCAGTTTCGACCACGAATCGCGGCGCCGTCTTCGTCTTCTTCTCGTCTTTTGAACGGCGCAGGATGAGAAACACGAGGCGGACAAACGGAAGAGCACGAGCTCTTCGCCGCTCTTCATTTTTTTTCTTCCTCTCGTGTTTTTTTTTTTTTTTTTTTTTTTTTTTTTTTTTTTTTGTTGTTGTTTCGTACCGCGAAATAAAGGCACGAAACAAACAGCGTCGCGACGAAATTGACATTGGGATAAACGGATTTCAAAGTAATTTTCCCCCTGACGGGCCGGGCCAACGTGTATTTCACTTACGCGTTGATAATGCGCGGACGATAACGGCGCGGATGTAATTTTCGGCATGGCCGCTCGCGTATCGCGGTCTAGTTTGTATCCTATTAAGCACTTCGCGATGCCTCGTTCGCCGGCGATCGCTTGATTTATCATAATGTCGTTATGTAAAAAGCTTCGTCACGTTGATGCGCTTGTAAACGCATCAAGTTTCAAAGTGCTCCTCGGGAATGGTTACTCGTTAATAAAATCCTGAATGCCAATGCCAGTGTAATCTCTCCCTCGTTTCCGTGCTGCAATTTCTCGGAAAGTCCGAGAACGAAGGGAAGAAAGAAAGAAAGAAAGAGAAAAAGGAAAAAGAAGGAAACACCGTCTCCGAAGTTTTATTCTTTCGAAGTCTTTTGTATGATAAATTCATTCGTTAAGCAGGCTGGGAATACTCGAACGTCCAATGATCCTGTCGATTTTATCGGTTCAGGTTTGGGAGGTGGAAAGTTTACCGGAGTTGCTCAGCGGCTGTAAGATCAGGAAGACTCGGGGAGCCGGCGACGTGCTGTAAGATCTGCACAGGTCCGTGCAGTGCCATTAATGGAATACACCACTTTCTGAACGACCTCATCCTCGACCTCGTTACACGCGTAGGTGTACACACGCGTGTGTTTACCTAGGCTGAAGGGGCTGACGGTGTTCTCTCTTTTCTGCCTCCGCCGGCCATAATCGGCGAACGATACACTCGCTATTATGTGCGGGAAACAGGAGGAGGCTCTGCTTTCAGCTCGTCTCCCGTTCGCTTCATCCACGCTGGACAAACATCGCAGCTCGGTACACCTCTGCCTCGTGTACACACAGCGACACGAAGAAAGATGTTTCCATGGGAGTGAGCCCAGAACCGAACAAATGCTACACGCCTGGACTTTGAACCGGCTTGTCCCTTTTGACGCAAGTGCAAGCAACGCTGAGCGTTATTAATACAAATCGCAAACGCTGTCTATGCACGCGTGCACGTACACGGCAGCTGCAAGTGTATTTTCGATTGGATTTCATTGGCCTCCAATAGGGTTTCCCCCATACTCGTCAAGTTCTTTTGTCCCTTCGTGATTGACACGTTCGCTGCCGCGCTGCAACATTTATACGTTTCGCGGAGACTAATCCGGAACGAATTGCGGCGCGATCGATTATTTTTTAATGACGAGCCGCGCGGCGGAAACGAGAATTCGAAATATTACTTCAAAGCGCCGTGGATTTAAATTGGTAATTAATGTAAATTAATTAATGTAAATCATTGATAATTGACTGCCACGCGAGATTCGTCCGTTTCGCCCGTGGGTTGGAATGTTTAATTTTTAATGTTGAAATACCGTGCCACGGTAAAAGTAGCGACGAGACTGGATTTTTCGTTTTAATCGTTCTTGTTCAATCCACTAGGAATAGGAATATCGATAACGGATGACCACCGGCGGACAGTTGACGAGACATGAAAATATAACTAAAAAAATTTCGTCTTCTTGGTTGTAATTTTAAAGCAGCTGTCTGTCATCTGATTATCTCTCGCTACATTTTTTAAATGCTGTATTTCGATCACAATTGAACAGTTAGTTTCAAGATCTTTTTCGATGCTCCTTACTTTTCGCGGGAATTCTTGAAAACCACGATGGTGGTTCGATCTGTCGATCTGTTTGATTTCTACCCGGGGCAGGAAACCGCGCGACGATCCATTGGCCTGCGTGAAATTGTCCTGTAGCGATGATATCGGTACTCTGTCCACACGATTTCAATTGTTTTCGCGAATAATTCGATTCCGTGTAAAACCCGGAACCGGGACCAGGTATTTCGCACAGCGTGAACCGAGGATTCCCTGTAACATTATTGAGAATATTTACGGGGTGCATTGTTTCACGTAGTTACACGCTTTCCAATTTTACTCGCTTTGAACACCGGCACAAACACCATTATCGATACGGCACAGGAAAAGCGGCCGGCAGCAACGGATACGCAATATATACATTATACGCTGTCACAAAATATTATCGTGAAAAATTATGTCACGCCCCGGCTAAGATTTGCAAATTGTTTGCCCAATCGTTTGTCCATATATTTTGCACGTCTCTAATTGCAGCGAAAACATACTTTTCGTTGCAACGTCGACGTTTGATTCTACAAATATTAGAGATCCTGGATCGTCGATCGATGCATCGTACATTACGATGTTTCTTCTCGGGAAATACCGACTAATTTGCAAAAATTCTGTGCAAAGAAGCGACGTACTGTTTATTTTTGCTTTGCTCTGAATGTCAATTGCGATTATAAATGTCGAGTATACTTCCACTTATCCCTATAGACGTCGAAGCTTGCCATACAAGGTCTCACAGGTCGCTAATATTCATTGCGTCGTTACACAGGTCTTGCATAGATACGCGTATTGTTTTCACTGACCGAACGACGCTAATCGAGAGTTAATGAGTTGAACAAAGAGTTTCAAGCATGATCGAACAATGAAAATGATTGCAACCACACTCTGAATAAAAATCAAAAGAGACAAGGTAGGGAAGGGAAGTGAGGACGAAGGAAAATTGGTGGATTTCACAGACGATCTCCGATACTACTCGAAAGTTAACAACGTTAAGACGAAACGATCAAACGACGTTGAAATTTTCTCTCGTGTGTTCCTCCTCCGAACGCCCTTGCTTTTCAACCAATGTTGAGGTACAGTTTCGATAACACGTCGCGTTATCGGTAAGCCGCAACGGAACGTCGTTGAAAGCACATCCTTCCGAATAAATCACGCGATAACAAATCGCCGACAGCGTTGTAAATGCGCGCACGGGACTGATAGAAAATTGAAACCATTACCGGCACCGCTGTTGGCCGGCACGTTTATACAACGGATGTATAATGGAAGGTCCTGTGTAAGCAGCGAGGGGTAAATGCACCGATCAGAAACGTACACGGGGGGGCGGGCGATGATGGCGCAAATTGTATCCTCGCGATTTCCTCCCTCGGAGAAGATCCGTAGAAATTATAGATAATCGATCGTTGAACGACGAAGCGACGCCCGAGATAGGAAGCCCGGTGAGGGAAATAATATTATTTATCAATCGTCTCCTCTGTCCCGCGTCGGTCAACTCCCCATTCGCTGCGTGCAACCAGCCGAGCCTCACTCTGTAGATGGTCTTGTACATGTATAATGCATCCCGCGGGAACACGCGTTGGCCCCCTCCCTCCCCCTTCGTCCTCGTCGATCGGCACATACATACGTAGTTGCATCCAAGAAGCCTCGTTAATGGGAACGTATGTATGCGCCGCCCCCGCGCGGGGATACGTACGTACGTATTTGCCATCCAGGCTGTACGAAATCCACCCAAACTCGATTGATATTATAGTTTCAAGTAATTGTGACATTAGCCCCGTGAAACTGAAACCATCGGCGATGATTTCTTCATATGTTCGACGTGTCGTATCATGTGCAATATTTAATCGGCCTTATACGCTTCTGGGAAAGACGTTTTATCAGAAAATACGGGATCCCCCCCCATGGCAGACAGGACATACGGCATCGATTCCCGTAAAATCTACACGTAGTTCTATAAATCTTCGTCGCGTACGCGTCTATCCACGCGGTCGTGTAGTCCATGTACCCTTTATGAATGCAACTATTTGATGCCGTGTACGTATGGTTACCTGAATCGAATATATAATACAGGCAGGTTCCGTGGCTCCCTGGTTCTACGTAGAGCGTGCACAACCTTGGCGCGCAAACTTTTCTCGCGTTCGCGGACGTCGGTTTATTCAAATTCTTACGCACGTGCATAGGCATTTACGCGTGGAATACACGGGCGAAATAGAATGTCGGTTGCCAAGTTGAAAGATGTATCCGAGGGGGCGAAGCTTGCGGTGAAACTCTAAGGAGGTCACGGAGCTGCCTGAATTTCCGTATCTAATTTCGAATAAATGCTCCATCGAGCTCCTGAGAGCGCCGTCGCCTCCTCTTAGTTTCACATTCTGAATTCAATTCCTCTGCAGAAAAACGGACGTCGGACAACGTTAACGAGTCATGACTCGGAGAATCGTTATTAGAGAACTGCTGCTTCAAGTTATAATGTACGAAAACACCCGCGCCCCGGATTATCTCTCCGGTAGACTCGCTTGCCAACTTTTGTATATCTCTAAATATTCGCGTACCTGCTGCGAAACTGTTTGCGCAGCTATCATGTCCGTGGAAAGCATTTAGAATACAAATATTCCCGCAACCGAGTTACAAGCTCGGCAGGTTCTACTGTCCTTGCAACAATCTGGCGCTGATTGTACGCGACCGTTATTAACAAAATCTTACATTTAGAAATCCTCGATTCGACGCCGATTAATTTATATCAGTCATCGCCAATTTAATTTATGCCCGGCGACTGATCGAATTCTTCAAACTTCTTGTTTGTGCAGTACGCTCAGAATTACGTACGTGAAACGAATAAATATTTCTTTAAACGATGCCATGCTTATAGACTGTAAGTGGATTCGTTTTTCCTTTGAAGATTAAATAACAGAAAAATCCATCGATGAAAGCGCAAAGATAATATTTAATCGAAAAGTACGTCTTGAATAATGCATGTAAATTGCAATTTCTTCCGAGAGATCCGAATCCGTGTTATTTTTCGAACAAATGTTCGAACACATCCTGCCTAGTTCGTCGTACGGCTCCTAATTAAGAAATAATCGAGCGCGACGCAATTCATTTCGGATTACTCTACAAAATGCGAACGTACGGCTGGCCAAACTTTTGATCGGCAGTGTGTACGTGCAGGGGAATCGTTCGGGTATTCTGTTGTACGTAGGTTGGGTGAACTGCAGCTGCACCTGCACGTATGCAAGTGCACGAACAGTACGTGCGGCGTATGTTGATGGGGTTGCGGTTTGACTTCGGTGGCTGCTGGATAGCCCGCCGTTATTATCCGTAACTCGTGTTGCGGCAGTCCCGGAACAAACGCGGCCGAAAACCTTCGTTTCCTGCGCTGCCTCTACGTCAGCTTCATTCTCTTTTCCATGGGGGTCTGTCCAGCTCTGCCAGCGCTGCCCCGGAACTGAGAAAGATTCGTCACTGTCGCGAAACGAGATCGGTTATATTGCAATTCCAGCCGACCACCTTTCCACGGCTACACCGTTTCATCGATTACACCCGATTATTACCAGACCGCGGATGTTTATGCAGTTTTGCAGAAATGGAGTTTGAAATGGAAGCTCGTTTTATCGGCCAAATATCGTTTATGTATTTTTCAATCGGTTCTGCGTTCTGCGAATTTTTGGAATTTTAAGTTTGCGTCGAACGTTCGTAATTTAATCGTTACATACCCATTTCCCTTCCCTTTACATTTGGATAACTTTTTTTTTTTTAATTATTTTTTACATTCAGATAACTGTTTTTTGTTTTAAATTAGTCAAATAGAAAGGGAGGACATCGAGATGATCAAAAAAAAAAAAAAAAAACAGCAAAATGGAGCACATTTCGCGGCTATAATCGATTTTCAATATCAAAAAAATAAAATGAAAAAAAAGAGGAACGGTTGCGTTCCGCACGTACGCGGAGCCCGCTGTAGTTCGGAAATGACACGATAATGCGTTCTTGGAATATTTCGAAAGTTTTCGCATTGCCGAGTACGCAGGGAGAATTTCCCCACCTGTATTGTATAATCCATAAAATTTTTATTTCCGCAGTTCCATCCGTGGCCTGGCAAACTTTTAAATTTTCCACCGTGCAGCATGCGCGATTCAGGTGCCGAGGACGCGCGTTCCCATTCGCCAGATATTTCAGTTTCACAAGAGCGTTCAGTTCCTCGCGTGTTATTTCAACGAGATTTCTTCTTCGTGCCTTTCTTTCCCAACGCTGGTTAACAATCCATCCCGGAAATTCTGCGTTATAACAAGCGGGCACGGCGCCGCGCGCGATGCCAAGAATCCACTCGAACCACGCCTCGAGTCGAGTCCCACGCGAAAGTTATAGCGTGTGAAGTGAACATACATCGGGCTCGAAGAGGGCACAGGTAACACGAGCTCCGTAACGTGTCGGACGTTTGCCGCATTTGCATTCGACCGATCGAATTAAATCGGCCGCGGGAGCGGTTCTCGCGAGGCAAGATATACGGGAAGGCGAAGGGAAGACCGGCGGCGGTGCGATCCAACGTGAAATATCTCAACTGCTCCGAGAGAGGGTCCCCTGTCCCTTTTTTCGTCGGATTCGCGGGGTGTCTGATAAAAGGAGGGCCGAATAAGACGAAGGGTGCGCCTGTCCGGGGGAGAGTAAAAGAAAAAAAAAAAAAAAAAGAAAGAAGAAAGGAAGAGAAAAAACGAGGAGACTCCGGTGCTCCACGGTTGCTTTAGGTCGGGTTTTCGCATGATCGCGAAAAACCTTCTCGGCCCTTCAGCGGGAACGAGCGGATTACCGTTTTTGGCTTTCACCGTCGTGCAAAAGAGCTTCCCCATTTCGTACTGTGCTGCACAGTGCGAAATTCGTTCTTGATCCCGGTAAATGTGATAGAAAAAGGAACTGATATTCCTCCGGGGCGGGTACGCTGCGCCTCCGTCGAAAAATTCCGGAACGTTTTATTAAAGAAATAACTCGAGCCTCTGCTCCCGCTTCGCGAGATGGACAAACGAAACGACGCTGATAAAACACGGTTATTAGCTTGGGCGCTGAGGAATCGCGACGGTATTTAATATCATTTTACGAATACGTTTCGATACGATAGTGGTGATACATACAACGAGTCAAGTGGATCGTGTCAGTTTGTCAACTGTAATTCACGCTGAGTTCAGGATCTCGATAACCGTGCGACGGACAACAAGTTGCACGATATTTAAGATATTCCACTGCCGAGCTTTATGAAATCGCCGACGAAGCATAGCTCGCTTGGAAAAAGGAATTTGTTTGTTTTGTACGTCGATGGTCAGGTATGCCGGGAATGGTGTGCAGTTTCGGCGGCCGGTGGACGTCTCCAGAGACAAGGGAATATCGCGTGGATATTTTGCGAGACCGTTTCAATCCTTGGCCACGCTGTTCAAATTTTTATTTCGCGAGCGAGCGAGAAAGCCGAGAAGCAGCGGGCTTGGTTACCATCCACGGTACAAGAACGTACAGCGTATTTTCACCCTATCGGCTGCAGCCCTCTCGCGGTGTGTCGATATCCTCCTGGCCAAAGCCTTTGACCTCGAAATCGTCGTTCACCTTTTAAACTTCATTCCTTTCCGACGCCGTTCGGATTTTTACTCGGCTTCGCCTCGCTCTTTTCCCTCGCTCTCCTTCTCACCTCGCGTACGCCTCGACAGATTTTCACGGAGAAGCTGAACGCGCGACCAAGCGCGAGACGTAACTCGTGATTAATAAAACGGCGTTATGTAAAAGGATCTCGCAGAAATGACCGAACGACGGTGTCCGCGTTGGCAAACTTTTAAAGTCGCTCGCTGCAACGCCGCGAACCTGAACTTTTTGCATGCTTAATAACGTCCTGCTCCTCTGCCCCTCTACGCTCTTGCCATTTAATTGCCAGTTACACGCATCACGCGGGATTACGCGGCTAGTTTATCGCCGGTTGTCTAGTTAGATAGATTTATTTGGCAATTAAGCGATCCAGAGAGGAACGCCACTAACAGAGAAGATTAAACCAGTTGCACGAAGACGCAGCAGCTTTTATGATATACAACGTTACGTTCTAGCTAGAGAGTCTGCCAGCAACAGGGAGCTTTTCGCCTCCTCATCCAGTCATTTTGCGTTCTTCGTTTCGGCTGATCGATCGGATCGATCGTACCGGGCGGTAATTCGTTTTCAGCCCGAGGGAAAAGGATACGCGTGCACGTGGTATATATTCCATTATGCGATTGGTGAATTTAGGTTTTTCTCGATGGCCTGATTTAAAAGATGAATCCCGCAGTTCGGCAGTCACTTCGAAAACCCTGCCCTGGCCATCCTTCTTGCGCAATGAGCGGCATAAATCACGTTTGCGCGATTCGGATACGAGCGATATATCAGTGACAGAATGTATGAAAAAAAAGAAAAGGGACGAGGGAGAGAGGAACGTCGGCGTCGGATCCGCAAAGCCATGGCAACCTACCAAAACCCGATCTTCGTGGCAAGTTTAAACGACGACACGAGATACAGTGTGCCGACTGTATAAGTAACGCGGCACGATGGAAATTAAAATTTATCACTGGTATTTCAATCGTCTGGCGAGAACGCGCCAGCCTCTCTGATTAATCCACCGTAACGGTTAAAATTTTCATTCGAGCGTTTCGAGAATACCCTTTTCCGATATTTTCGGCAACGTAGAGATTAGAAAGGCCAGGGGACGAGATGCGACGTGATATTCCGTTTCGAGTCGATCAAAATTTATGATAAATGCGACGGCCAAAGAATTTTGTATTAAATTATTATAACAAATGTTTAATAATGATAAATTATTACAATCACAGAGTGATAATTTAATACGATATTTATAACGAGATGTATTTATAACGGATATAACGTCCGAATTTTTTGTAACACAGAAAAGTATCTTCGATGAGGTAGAATTGAAGAAAATCACCGGAGTGTAACATGAATGATTCTGTTTCGAGTATTAAAATTTACTACAAACGCGATGAACGAAATGGACGGGCAGTCGATTGCACTTGCACTGCCGTTACGTTCAACTCTGATTTCTCAGATTGCTCTTTGAGACCACGAAAGCTTGTTCATGTATAATGCGTGAAAGTTAACCCTTCGAAACGGAGCAATGTGTCGGCGTCGGTGTGTGTGCAGGCCGTAGGGTGAAAAAAAGAAAAAAAAAAAAAGAAGTGTTGTTCCCAACGAAATCAATAAAAAGATTGATCCACTGTCAAGAGTGGCGCTTTCGCTAAATTGGCAACACTGAGGCTGAACGGGCCTTAAACCCCCGAAGTAAGGGGGGGGCGAAAGGTGCCGCGACGAGGACTGAAGGAAGGGTACAGGATGAAGTACGGTCGGTAGAGAAGAGAGGAGGAGAGCCAGCTCCGAGGGTGTACGCCGCTGTTCGAGAGAGTAACAGCGAGAGAGGGTGAGACGAAGCAACGCGCGAGGGTAGGGAAATGTAGGTAGGAATGGCAAGATCGTGAGATAGAGAGAGAGGGGGAGACGAAAGCAAAAGCTGGAGTAAAAGAGAAGGGTGCCAGATAGCGACAGATTGGAGCGAGTTCGAGTTTGAACAACTTTAGCGTTGTGAACATTTTTCTTTACAATGTCCACGAAATCGCGTCGCTTGAATATGCCGCGGCAAACGCCGAGACTGTTTCAAAACTGCAAAGATTTCGAGACATTGGAACGATTCCAATACGATAACTATCCACTTTAATGTGAAACCTACGACCTACAAATTCCATTGCGACAACAGTAATGTAATTTCTCTGGATAAGAAAAGCGAATGAAAAAGGAAACGTCACGTCGCGTAGCAGAGCTTGAAAAGTGATCAGACTTTGGAGGGCGAGCGTTTGCAGACGCTTCGGGTTGTTTTAAATTCACGTAGGATCGAGAGGATCCGTTGGAGAGACTTAAACTTGACTGGCGCTCTCGAAAGCGATTCGAACATTCGTACTGGCAAATTGCACGAAAACTTGCGACATAGAGAATATCGAATGGCCATCGCTAGGTTCGGATGGGGTTCGAGAGGGGAAGGCGGTTGACGAGGGTTGGGAAAACCGAAGCGTGGCTCCTCCGGGTGGGGGTAGTCGGTACCTCGAACGACTCCATGGGTCTCCAGTTTGCCCTGCCACGCTCAGTCCGACCCGGACGTTCGAGGGAGACGCGTCTGTCTTCCGTAGTACGTACGCGTCGTCTCGGTACGCACGTTGTCGCCGTTGTCAGCGTAACACACACTCACACACTCACACACACACACACATACACACACATACACACGTACAAATTACGAACCGCTCTCGCTCTGTCGTAAATAATATACGCAGCATACAAGGATCGTCGGTTGGAGGCGACGTTCGATCGTACGATTTACGGATACAGGAGAGAACAGAAAGAAAAAGAGAGAGAAAGAGAGAGAGAGAGAGAGAGAGAGAGAGAGGGAGAAAGCACGAGAGAAAGGGGTGTTATATATTGGCAACTCTCGAACTGTGGGACTGGTACGTACGGTGACCGCGTCGCACGAGGTTCGCAAAGAAGGGTGAGAGGGAGGAAGGAGGGGGAGAGAGAGAGAGAGGACTCGGAGAGAGCGAGAGCGAGGAGAAGAGGGAGAGAACGCGAAGAAAAAGCTCTCTCTCGCTCTTTCTCTCTCTCTATCTCGACTGCCTCGCCGGCTTTCCACGGCCACGAATCGATACCACGCGACCGTCGCCGCGTCGGTCGTTCCTCTCTCTCGACCTCTTCTCGACGCTCGCTGCACTCGTGCACGATCACTCGCCGCGTCGATTTTTCCTCTCGGACAGGCGCTTACCTTCGTGTCTTTTCTCCGTCGTCCTCGTTCTCGTCGTCGTCGTCGTCGTTGTCGTTGTCGTTCATCGTTCCCATCGTTTCTTCACCACTCCACGGCGACGGAAGAACACGCGAGAAAAAAGTACGCTTCGCGGTGGCTGTGCGCGGTCGTGTTGCATCATTCTCGACGGTCGATACACGATCGATGCGAGCGGTCGAAGCGGCGCGCGATCAAGAATCGAAGCGGTGCACTCTGGCGGCAGGTGGTGGAAACACGGCGAAATAGCGGCAAACGGTGCCTCGCCTAGCCAGCGAGCCGTTTTTCGAGTACGCCGCGTTTTCGGAGTCGTCCATAAGAGGGAAAAAAACAACGTGAAAAGGTGAGTCCACGCGCTGGACAGCGCGAGGCGAACGGAGTCAAAAAGCAACGAGAGCGAAAGGAACGTTGTTGTTGATCGGCCGCGCCGCACGTTCACAGTGTTTTGTTTATTCGTGGAAGAGAATCGGTCACTGGATTTCGCGGTAGTGCGTATCTCTGTGTGTCACGTGAACGATCAACGTCTGTTTATTTTGGTGCTTTTCGTCGCTTGTTTACCTTGTTTGGGCTACCTCTCCTGGACCTTCTCCGCCATAGATATTGTTTCTACCAACCCAGGGATCGTCGCTGATCGTCGCATCGCTGTCCGGCTGCTGACATTCGCGGATGTTCGTCGGTGTCACGTCTGCTGTTCCCCGAAAAGTAAGTAAACGCCTGTTTTTGCAAACACCGCGACTCGTCAAATCTGTCGACTCTCCAGTACCTTCTCCGCTTGAATCCCTTCGGCTTGAACTTCGGGCCCCCGAAATTATTGTACTTGTAAATTATCCAGGTTTGGCGTACGCCCAAATGGTCGTGGCTGCTAATTTAACTGTACGTTTTCATTAGCGCGCGAGCCAGCCTCGTTAATTCGTGAATCGCAGCCTCGCGGAGCTACCGATAATTCGCGCGGCACCCGTGTAAACCGGGAAACACGACCATTGACATCTTCGCTACCCGTGAAGAGAGAGAGAGAGAGAGAGAGAGAGAGAGGCTTGTTGCCTTGTTCGTGCTAATTCGCTCGCAGTTGCAGCTAAAATCGTTTTGGCTTTCGATTCATCGAACCAAACTATCGACCACGCTAGCGTGACTGAATTCTCCCCGCTTCCCCGATTTGATTGAAAGCGAACCAATCGGTGTGTTTAGGTTATGTTGGGTTAGGAGCGCTCGCGGTACGAAAGCCGCCGGAGTCGGAAAGAGATCGAGCGCCAGCGTTAATCGTCCGGCGGGATATCGCAGTTTTTACGGCGGTATTTTTATCGCGCGGCTTTGCCGTCTAAACGCGTCGACAAAGCCCGTCGACAGAGCGCCGCCGGCGACTTTGTAGATCGTTCACACGGCGAGATGTTTTGTTCCCGCAACCGAGGAATTAATCGATCGTAAAGAGGCTAATGCGAATGATATACGCCGGCCAGCCGTGCACGGAGAACATTCGACAAAGGAAAGCGATATATCCATGCGGGCGTGTTCCCTCTGCTCTCCTCTGTTTTTACCTCGTCGTCTTTGCCGAAGACGCGTCCTTCTCCGAGTAAATGTTATTCCTTGCCAAACCTTTTTTTTCGGGTCCTCCCCGAATCGACGCTTATCCGACGTTTGCTTTAAACATTGCTCCGCGTACACACGCAGTTGCAGCTCACGCAATCGTCATCGTTTCTATAATACGTTTGATAAAGATACCGTGAGATATCAGTCTGTCAATCGGATCGCAGTTTTTACGCCTATTACAAAATCGAACCAGAATTATTACCAGATTGAATTTTAATTCTAGCGAAAATAGATTCAGTTCCCGTTCATCTCTAACCGAATCAGAGTCATTAAACAATTTACGGTTACTTCCGAAAGACGAAAAGGAAGGAACTCGAATCAAATCGTCTCTCCCTGTAAATAGATTAAAGACTTAACAATAGAATAATCTGGGGCTTACAAGGAATCGGGGTATATTAAAAATAAATCGTAGTCTGCTTCTCTCTCATTCACGAATGAAATTTTCAATATCCTTGATTCTATTTTGACTGAACGTCTTTTCAATGGATCTTCGAGACAGTTTTTCGCGGATCCGAGAGCATCGATCGAAACACCAATATCGTGGATTAACATTTCTCGAAAGAGAGAGAGAGAGATAGAGAGAGAGAGAGAGAGAGAGAGATATGCGATCGAGTCCGAGGCAGAATTGAAAAATCGATTTCAGGCTGGACGTTAATAAAAGATTGGACGCCGAACGTTAGACGGACAAAATATAGGATAGGGAATCTGTAATTTCGTTCTCGGTGGGATTCTTGAGTTTTCCGACGTCTCATTAGATTTTATCGCGGCGGGGGTTCTATGGCTATAGCCGAGCACCGGATACTTGAGACTTTATTCCTGGCCATAGTCGAGTCACTGAAAGTTACATACTTCGGAGAAGTCTTGCCGGATTCTATTGCTATTTTGAGGAGAACGCGACAAACTCCGCGACTGTAGCAACATTATTACAAAATGCGTGAATTCTTCAGAATTACGCTCGATTTTAAGCTCGGCCGGCGGTTGGCGCGCGATATTTACAGCCTCGGAGTAACGCTCGAGTCGTTAAACGATATTAACATCTTTGTCGAAAAAAAGAAAAAAAAAAAAAAAGAACTTGCCTCGACAGTTAAGAATTATTAACGGCCAGTAGACTTTTCCAATAGAAATTTCCAAGTAAAACAACCAGCACGATCTTCGTGTCGATATCGACAACGTGTATTCATATACGCACGGTGCGCAAACGATGTATTATCGAATGAGGTTCAATATCTTTCGCCGTAAAGTAAAGTCGCACACATTCAAGATGCTGCCTCGCATCATAAGTAATGAAATCTCCGTGAAACGTTCGTTTTTTTTTTTGCGCCGTGTGCTCCAGAAAATTCAGAGAACAGTGGCTCTCGTATCTCGGAATCGGGTTAAAGAAGTACAGCATGAAAGATTACGGTTGAAAAATAGTTTAACGGTTATATCCGTACCAAAGCACCTTCCACGAGTAACATTCTGTAATCTTCCGTTTCGAATATATTTCGGGCGACGGATTTAAGGATTCAGGCTACTTTTTTCCACGTCGTTGAGAATGACGCCGCGGCTAATCGGGCGACGCCGGTGCCTCTTTCCGCCGATGGGAGGTTCGCCGTGTATTTATTTTTAGTCGAGGCTGAAGAACGGAGCAACGAAGAGACGGAACTTCGCCTTATTGTTGGATTCTGTCAAGTTTGTTCACAACTACGCACTGAGATATATAAAGTTTCGCTCCCTGCACGCGGTACAGCTCTCTCACGGTGTACTTTGGCGCGCTTAGCACGGCAAGACAATATTGACTCGGTCGTGTCTCTTCAGAAAAGCTGGCAACTTTATTTTCAAGGGCTTCCGTTATCGACGGGATCGCTGAATTAACCACTCGCGCGATATCGTTTCTCCCTCTGTTTCCCAACGGAACCTTCCGCCTCCCGTTATTTTCCTCTCGCTGCTACCCTAATTTTTTTTTTTCGCCGCGCGACGCACGCAAGAAACCGAAGAATCGATCGGCTCCGCGAACTCTCACAATCTGTTCATCGCTACGTTTTTAACGAGCAACGTGGGCGAACTTCTCGCGATTCGCCTCGTTGCTTCCATTGCCGTTTCCATCGTTTCCTACCAGTTCTTAACATAACAGGAACGGGAACTCATTTCGAGGGAAAGGCAAGACCGTGTTCCGCGCTCGCGAGGAATTTGTCCCGCTTTTCGAAGCACGCGTCCGCCGGACACGAAAATTATACCTCTACGCGATAACGTTGTAACAAAAGCAACAGTCTCTGCTGGTACGGTCTATCGCTTTTCTTCGTTTCGCCGTGTAATTACATGCACGTGTGTGTCCACTTTAATCGTCGTCGGGAAAAGAAAAACCACAAAGTCGAGTAATTTTTTTGCCTCGCGAAACAATCTTGTGAGTTTCTTTTTGATTTGCACGTGACGGGCTCGATTAAATCAAGACTGAGGCAAGATTTTCAGTCGGGGATTTCGTTTTGTCGTGCGATTTGAGAAAGCTCGGTACAGTTTCTTTTTTTTTTTTTTTTTTATAGTGGTAAATGCTCAACGTTCTTGCGAAAAGTAAAAGCAAACTGACTAACGATTTTCAGTCCTCCGTATGTCAAGTAGTCCCAAATAGGTATTCTAATGAATTGAATATTTGAATATCAAAATGCACGATATTTTTGACTCGATAAACATTTTAGTTTCAAGTATTGTATTTGATCGCTCCGATATACATATTTCTAACACAGTCTAAAACAATGGCCTAAAGAGGGAGGGGGAGGGGGAGTTGTCGCACGTGTCAGCGTTACAAGGCTTATGCCTCTCGCAATTGCTTTTATCTCTGAATACACGGTCGGCGTCACGTGGATCAGCATATTTACCAGCCGTGCAGCATAATTGACCGTACCCTTTCCCCCTCCCCCAAATAAATATCGAAGGGGCCGGGGTCTTCCCTGGCCGATTTTCCCGAAAAGAAGTTCAGTGAACTTGTCCCGTACGGTTACGGGACCAGGCGAGCGTACACGTACGCTTATTTAAATACCAAATAGAGCATTCCCCGCGAGTCTCGTGGTCTGTGATTTTCGTGGCGGCGTTGCAACGAGGGTCTCCGCCCTGGCCTGTCCTGAAGGGAGCCAGGCAAAGGAGAGGCAGGGGTTAGCCGGTGCGCCCTCAAACGAGGCATAAAATCGGAGATGAGTCTGTCGTCGCGAAACGAGTTGCCCCGCCGGGAGAGAAAGAGAGAGAGAAAGAGAAAGGGTCGTAAAACAGTTTTGAAGGGTGGACCGGGTATTAATCAATCCGAAAGAATTGCACTGAGGATTCTCGCACGTGATGATTCGCTGCCGTTCATTTCGACACACTCGCGCGTTACGTTTATACGTGCGAAACATTCGAAAGCGTTGCGCGCGGAATACAAAAGAAAAAAAAAAAAAAAAAAGCGACGGTACCGTGGAGAGAGTGTGTCAACCCTCGCGAATAGTCGGACCAAAGTCCCGTTCTTCGTTCGTTAAAGTCACGGCCGACGATACTTTCGAGAGACGTTCGCATTCGTACGACTCTTCGCATTAACAGTCAAGCATTTGGGCATGAATTTCAGTTCGCTAAGCAATTCCCATCCGGGAGAGGATTGGAAATGAAAAAAAAAAAAAAGAAAAAACAGAAAAACAGATTGAAATACCATTGGCGAGCATAAAAGATCGGGCGACCTTTCTGCCGGCGATCGTTTCTAAATAATTGAAAGCAACAGCAACGCGTTCATCTCATACCGGCGATAAAATCGTTTCCGTGTTCGTGCCGTTTCGCCTCAAACAAAAACAAAAAAAA
>NW_025109973.1:0-2720 GCF_011392965.1 Frieseomelitta varia
ATAATATATTTTTAATATATTATATTTTATAATAAATATTATTTTTAGAATAATGTATTTTTAATATATTATATTTTATAACAAATATTATTTTTAGAGTAATGTATTTTTAATATACTATATTTTATAATAAATATTTTCTTTATAGTAAGAAATATTGTACATGTAGCTGCATTAATTGTCAAACAAAAAAATTCGCCTCGAAACGAGAGAATTTTCCCCAAACGTGGAATTATTGTTTAATGACTTGGAGATTTAGTGAAATTTTTAAATTGCCAAATGTAAACGACGACGTATGTAATTCTATTCAGAAGCAAATGACGATGAATTCAAAAATTGATGATTGAACAGCAGTAACTGAAATAAGGGATAATTCAATGTGAAACGATAGAGAATTATCAAACAGTGATAACGTTGTGTTTAGTTTGAGAAATTTTAACAATTTTAATAATTTTACACAATCATAAAATTATAGGCTTCTGTGCTTTCTTCTTTCATTCTGTATAAAGTACACATCTCACGTGACGAGGTGATAGTTTGCTCCAAATAAATGATACAGCGAATAAGTAAAACGAAACCGCAAGCACGCAACGAAAAACAAGTAAATGAGAAGGTGTGAGAGAATAAATAACGAGAAGAGAGAACGAGGATGCGTAAAAAGTGGGAAAGATTGGGCGAAAGCTCGCACGCAAGCTGGAAAATTGGATGCAAGGATACACGCTACACGTGGTAATCATTTCGTATGCAAATATCATTTTAATCGTCCGTCTTGAGATCTTAATTTAAGCGGGTCGACCCGCCGGTTGCAATTAAATCTGTTAATCAGGCAATCGCTGTACAAACTGCTCTGAAATTCTCAATTAAAACCGAGTACTGCAAAGTCAATTGCAGTGGACGGAATTAACAATCGTCGGCTTTTCATCTTTTTGCTCGTTTCTAACCTTCTAGATACAGTGTAAAATTTTATATATATATATATATACATCCTTTCTCCGTTGATTTCAACTTTTAAAATGATCGCTACTTTACCTTCATAGTTGAAGTATTTTGATCATTTGTTGTTAATATTCGCTATCGAATCATTATTTTATTACTGCATTTATAATATAATGTTAGATGTAACATTTAATGAATGAAATACATTCTATCTCTTTAGTATTGTACTGATGAGAATATATAAGTTTGTGAAAATTATTTTCGTGAAAATTATTAATTTTAATTATTAATTATTAATTTTAATTAAAATTATTTTTGTGAAAATTATTAATTTTAATGTACTACGTGTATGTACTAAAATTGTCAATTTCAATGAAACATATATATCTATATATGAATTGTGACATTCACATGGCATAAATATGTTACAATTTATATATTCCATATTTGTTCCATGTATAAATTTCAGTAAAATTATAACGTCGATATACAATAACGAGATTTAATGATGAATTTATATTGTCATTTATCCATAATAATTCTAATATTTATTAAAAAAAAAAAAAATACCGAACACTCCGTGAAGCTTCAGTCACAGCGATAAGAAACTTTTGCAAAAAAAAAACCGGATCGTCAAATTTTGCGAAACTGGATCATAAATAAATAAAAAGGAGGCACCCGATGAAGGAAGACGGACGTTCTGACACCACGTGAGTGAGAAAAATTTTTGTGAGACCGAGTCGTTCAATAAAAAAAGATACCAACGAAGGAAAATAAACGCTTCGACACTGTGTGAGTGAGAAAAATTTTTAAGAGACCGAATCGTTAAATAACAAAATGCTTTATCTTAATCTCTTGCGTCGGAATGACGTGCCACGCACGTCGAGAATTCTCTGTCCCCGAAATTGCAATATTTTCTCAGTTTCAAGTATATTTTTCAAGTATAACCCAGGCAAAACAAATAATAAATTTATTAACTCTCAATAATTTCTGTGCAGTGAATATGACGTCATACCGACGAGTTTAAAAAAAAAAAGCGACGAATTATTGTGTATACGGTTTGGTCACTCGTTAAGGTCCGCGAACCAGTTGCCAGCGCAAGTGGTTAAGAGAACAATTAAATTCATCAAATGTTATCGCACCATCGTCGATAAATGTTTCAATCTTTGTCGTCTACGAATTATCGAATTCGTTCGATCATCCCCCGTTGTCGATTCTCTTAATTCTTTTCCAGAAGTTGTCGATTCTCTTAACTCTTTTCCAGATATTTGTTTTTAAAAGAAAGAAAAAAGGTTCGAGTAATCAAATCTTGCATCGATTTTCATCAATCATCCCTTATTTTCGAACAATAGTTGTCGATTCTCTTAATTCTTTTCCAGATATTTGTTTTCAAAAGAAAGAAAAAAGTTTCGAGTAATCAAATCTTGCATCGATTTTCATCAATCATCCCTTATTTTCGAACAATAGTTGTCGATTCTCTTCTAATTCTCTTACAGTTATTTTAAAAGGAAAAGAGAACTCGGAGGAATTGAATCTCGCGTAACTACCGATAACATTCGATCTCCATTGCAAATTATATCGAACAACTCGGAATCGCCGATTTTAAAAATTCTTCCTCAATTACTACAAATTGAACTAATTCTGACAAATTAAACACTTGTTGCTGTTATCATTTACAGATTATTTGATCACTCAATCATCCCCTATTTGTTTTTTAAGAAATACTGTCAATTTTCTTAATTCTCTCGCAATTATTTTGACAAATTAAACACTTGTTGCTATTA
>NW_025109973.1:2821-21070 GCF_011392965.1 Frieseomelitta varia
ACTTGTTGCTATTATTACTTATAGATTATTTGATCACTCAATCATCCCCTATTTTTTTTTAAAAAAAACTGTCAATTTTCTTAATTCTCTCGCAATTATTTTGGCAAATTAAACATTTGTTGCTGTTATTATCACTTACAGATTATTTGTTCACTCAATCATCCCCTATTTTCTTTTTCTTTTCTTTTTTTTAAGAAAGGCTGTCAATTTTCTTAATTCTCTCCAAATTATTTTGAAAAAGTTTCGAGCAATTAAATCTGGCATAACTGCCATCGTCAAGAAAAATCTCAATCATCCACAAACTATTGAAATCATCATTCAATCATTTTTATCCCTGTTTTTTTTTTTTTTAAACAAAGCTGCCAATTCTCTTATCTACCGTTGCAATTATTTTTCATAAAATTTCCAGCAAAACTAAATCTCGCGTTACTGTTTCGATTTCCGTCGTTTGCAAATTATCGCGCCAAAGTTGAACATCTTCCACGAAAAATCCAGTTGGAACGCAAGAGGACTCACCATGACGAGCATGTTAGCGGCCGGCGGCTTGACCTGCGTGCGGAGATAGTTGTGCGTGTCGACGATCTTCTGCCGGACCTTGCTGCTGCTGGTTCTTAGCAGCTTGACAGGCACCCTCTCCCCGTACAGCCTCGGCGCTGAAAGCAAAGGCAAACAGGCTCCTCTCAGCAACGTCTCTCGATAACCGATATAGTCCTCCTTGTCAATAAAAGTCCTCTTTCTCTCTCTGACTCTCTTTACACGCTGGCTGGTGCCGCGTTGCTCCATTTCCTTCCCTTTCGACCGTGGAGCAAATGTCCGCCTCCGAGAGTGAGAGAAAAAGAGGGTGGGAGGTGGGAGGCGGGGGGTGGAAGAGGGAGAATATCGACAACGCCGCCAACTCACTCGAAACGAGCAATAACGTTCTATTTTCATACCCTTTGGCCCTGTTTGCCGGCGCTGTTGCCTGGCGCAACGGTCCCGCGTTTCGCGGATCGCTTTGTCGAAGGGAAACAGGCCGGTTCTCGACGCGAAATCGAAAACGGGACACGCGATTTTCTAAATGCCGGTCGTACAAACGGGGACAACGTTGAAAGGGGCACGTTACAACACGTCTTCTTTCTTTTTTTTTTTTTTCTTTTGTTTTTTTTTTTTTTTTGGATATTTTCATCGTCGATCGATGGGAGAGAAAAGCCCGTAACCGGTTCGAACACCAGGTTGATTTGCGACACCGTTTGTGCAACCTGGATTTGTGCAAAACTCTGTATCAGTACGTACCAGACAGGGATCTATCCTGTGTTGTTTGATTTTTTCTTTTTTTTCTTTCTTTTTCAGAAAAGATTTCGTCCATTTCTTTCGACTAAACACGATTAATATTGCATCTGTCTGCTTTTTATTCTACGAACGACAATATAAATAATATAATAATAATATTATTATTTTATTATAAATTAATATATATTTTTAATAACAATTATTATAATATATAATACAACATTATTATAATAGTTAATATATAATAAATATTTATATTTCTATATTTATATTTTAGTAATATATTATATTTTGTACATATTTTTTCAAAATTAATATTTACAATAAAATTTATAATAAAAAAATATGAACTAAATATAAATAATATTATTAGTTTATTATAAATTTTTATTAATTTAACAATTTAAACTATTATAAATATTTATTTATAATAACAATTATTATAATATATAATACAACATTATTATAATAGTTAATATATAATAATTATTTATATTTCTATATTTATATTTTAGTAATATATTATATTTAGTACATATTTTTTTAAATTAATATTCACAATAAAATTTATAATAAAAAAATATGTACTAAAAAATATGTACTAAATATAATATATTACTAAAATACAAATGTAAATAATAATATTATTTTATTATAAATTAATATTTATTTATAATAATTATTATAATATATAATACAACATTAGTATAATATATAATAATTATTTATATTTCTATATTTATATTTTAGTAATATATTATATTTAGTACATATTTAAATTAATGTTTTTTATTTTACAATAAAATTTATAATAAATATAATATATTACTAAAATACAAATATAAATAATAATATTGTTATTTTATTATAAATTAATATTTATTTATATAATAAATAATATTTATAATAATATTTATTTATAATTATTATAATATATAATACAACATTATTATAATAGTTAATATATAATTATTATTTTAGTACATATTTCTTTAAATTAATATTTAGTATATATTTAGTATTGTGTCCATTCCTGTCCATTTTCATTTATTACCAGGGCTTCCTAATATTATTAATATCACTCGCGATAATACACGCACCTGAATTTTCAACTGATGATGGATCATGATTGAATAATTCAAGTCAAGGGAGAGTTATGAATCTCCATGTTTCGTTATCCGAATTTTCAGGAGCGAAATTAAATTTAAAAAGTTTTCCGGCACATTTATGAATGTTAAAAGCGAAACTAGATGGCGAGAAATATCAGGCACAGGGAGACCGAACTTGCAAGCGTATAATGTTCCTTTGTACTATTTCACGAGCTTTTAATATCCCCATTGGGAGGATCTAAAACAATGGCGAGGAAATACGCGTCTTATCCTCAGCCCTGTGATCGTGAATTTAATAAATCTCCATCGTCGAATGCCCGTGGGCAATTAAAATCATCGCCCCGTGCTTCTTTTTTTTTTTTTTTTTTTTTTTTTTTTTCTCCTCCAGATCGATACTCTACAGAAGAATTGTACTGCGAGCTACTTTTATCGAATTATATCCAGTTAATTAAGTCTGAAATTGCGTGTTTGATTAACCTTGTTGTTAGTGTCGAATGAATGATGAAGGTGCGATGTCATTTAATTTCAATTCGAATATTTGCATTCGTGACCTACGTTTCGTGCCCCTTCTTTTCATAAAACGATAAGAGTCAGTTTCCAGAGCGATATCTCCGCTCTTTTAGCGCATCAAAACAGTTTTGATGCGCTAAAAGAGCGCTTTCGAGCTTTCATTTACAGCTGAGGATAATTGAAAAGTTTCCACGGTGTGCTACAGAATGTGAAGAACTGTCGATATTAATCGCAAGTTCAAGTGGAAGAACATTCGAATTCTAAAGTTCTCACGTTTTAAAGTTCACCTCAGTCACCGAGACTTGATTCATTCTTGCATTTTCCAATTTACAAATTATTACTAAATATTACTGAATTCCAACTTTGACGTATCTCTAGAAAGAAACCAATTAACTCTCAGTATCGTGATTTTTTTTCTTTTTCTTTTAACTTAATTTAATTATTTTAATTATTTTAAACTAATTAATTTAATTTAATCTTTTTTTTCATTTAATTTATTTACGTTTATCTAACGTAACAAACGCGTTTATAGAAGCGAAGCTTCTATGCTTCTATGATTCTCCAACTTTAGAATTAATTTTCAAAATTAATCCGGCGATTTTATGACATCTTATAACAGGCAGATGACGTTATAGATATATTATTTTTTTTAATTAAAAAAATTTTTATTTGTTACAGTGAGATTAATTTCATAATTAAATATCAAGACACACTCAATCCTTATTTTACATCGAAATTGTTCGAAATAAATGATTAGAAATTCGGAATTTATTTTAAGAATTAATCGAGTGATTTGATATTTATGTTTATTCTTTTATTTTAAAAATCGCTGTTTGCCGTTAATACGGTTATAATTAAATATCATAGTCACTCAATTAAATTGCGCGAAAATTATTAGAAATAAATTATTAGAAACTCGGAATTTATTTTAAAGATTAACATTAACATTTATTTTACAACCACATTAATTCATTAGTTGGACTAACTTAATTTACAAACCAAATTGCTGCAAGCGAATTTTCACGCAAACGAGTGAAAAATCCAGATCTCCTTATTATTAAATATCATAGTCACTCAATTAAATTACGCGAAAATTATTAGAAATAAATTATTAGAAACTCGGAATTTATTTTAAAGATTAGCATTAACATTTATTTTACAACCACATTAATTCATTAGTTGGACTAACTTAATTTATTTTACGAACCAAATTGTTGCAAGCGAATTTTTACGCGAACGAGTGAAAGATGTATATCTCCTCGCGGAATGAAAGAGAGATTTATCTTTCAGAAATGAGCGTCTAGGAATTGTGCAGTTTCACAGTTGCTGTCAATAACTCTGTGAACTTCCTCTCCCCTATAATTACTTTCACATAAGTAAACTCAAGGCGGATTTTATTCGATCAGATATCACAATTCTAATTCCCCCGCGCCGAAACACCCGTTTAGGTACTTTGCATACCGTCCCCGTGATAACGCATTACGCGATCTCCATTACAAAGTTTCCAGCCATTTTCACGGAATTTCCATTTCCCCACAAATTCACCGTCTAATTAAGGCCTCCTTTCAATGGAACATTTTCCTAACACCGGCTTTTTATGTAAGAACCAGCAGAGTGGTAACTTCATCGACGTGCCCATTAACAGAGCAAACACCAGGTTCATTCTTCTCTCTCCGGTGGCATTCCACGTCGCTCTCGCAACGTGTCCGAAATTACTGCTTTAATTAGACGATTTTTTTCCTCGGCGTGTCAAATCGCTCGCGGAGAAATTTAATTTTCGAGAGGAATCGTCCGATAAACACATTTACATATGTATAGAATGATGTGAATTAAATTAATGTTACAGAAGTGAAAAGCATAATTGAAACTGTGAAAACGATAATTTAAACTGATGGAATTTCTTTAAAAGAAGAAAAAAAAAAAAAGGATCGTGTAACTTTAAAGTGTGAAGCCTCTACTTTGACAACCTTGAGTCTGTAGTTTGTACAATTTTCTCTGAAGAAATTCGTAGGGAAATCCCTTTCGACCATCGTTTTGAAGATTAAAGCCTCCTCTTTGCAACAATCCCTTCAGACTTGTTGCGCAATTTCTTTCTCGCCATTTTATTGAACGACGAACTTCCAAAGAAATTCGAACTCATCGTATTAGTATCAGTCGTATTATAACAAGAGACACGAGATCCTCCATTTTGTCTTTCTTCCTTTAGAGAAAATGTCGACTCCGGTCGCGACATCAGCGCCTCCAACATTCGTTCGCATAACTTTCCATTGAGTTACGCGATCCTTCTTCACGAAGCGAGTTATCAACAATTCTTCGTCGTTGTTACTTTTCATCCTTGCTGTGTCTGCTTTTATTAATAATAATTTTCATCCACAAGTACGTTGTCTTCTGATATTGTACAAAATTTATTTTATTCAAATATTTAGACAAATTTTATTTTATTCTATTTAATATATATTGAGTATTATTTTATTTAAATTAAATTTATTTTATTTCAATATTATTTTATTTAAATTATTGTCGCTAGCAATGATGATATGTTTATCAGATTTGAAAAAAAACATTACAGATATTTCTAATATATTTTATATTAATACAAAATATAAATATAAAAATATATTTATATAAATATAGAAATATAAAAATAAATATATTTAAATATATAATAAATATATATTTATATAATTTATATAAATATAAAAATAATATAAAATAATATAAAATATTAATATATTTATATTAATATAAAATATATTAGTATATTTATATTATAAATAATTCTAATATATTTTATATTAATATAATATAAAAATATAAAAATAATGTAAAATAATATAAAATATTAATATATATTTATGTTAATATAAAATATATTATTATATTTATCTTCTAAATAATTCTAATATACTTTATATTAATATAAATAACTCTAATATATTATATATTAATATAAAATATAATATATTAGTATATTCATATTATAAATATTATTAACTTAAATATATTAGTACAATTAAAAAACATTTAAATATAAATTTAATTTAAATATATTAGTATATTTACATTACAAATAACTCTAGTATACTTTATATTAATATTTTGTACTATAAATTAATATTTCATATTGTTTCATAACGTATTTTGTATCAACGCAATGCAACGTATTTCTATTATATTAACGTAATGCATCCTCGCTGCAACGTTGCTTTTATATTAATGTAACATTAACATAAAAGGAAATAGGAAATACAATATTCACGATATATATAACAACATCCTCGACAAACGAGATACTCCATCGCACCGTCCATTCAAACCTCGTATCGCAAAGCAAGCTCGATCCTCCTCGGCGACGATTAATCCTCGAATATCCCGCGAACGATCGCAAATTATTCGCGAACGAGGCCTCGGACCAATCCGCATCGTCCTTTCGTGGCGTAATCAACGACAGCTTGATCTCCTTGTAAATTACTCGTAAACCCTGATTTACCGCGGCGAACCGCCAAACCAGACATCCGGAGGATCAGATGTTTATCCACTCGCGCTCTCCTGATAAAATCTCGTCGAGCAGCAAGCCCTGCGAACCCTAATTTAACGCACCAGGAGGAGAGAGAGAGCCCTCTTGGATAACGTCCTCCCCGTGAACGTTGGTTCTCTCCCACAGGGAGGTGAGGGGTTTTCGCCTGATCCTTACTCACACCGGTCGAGACGAACTTCCCGAGACTTATTCATCGCCGCGAGACGTTTATCTTGTGAATTCGAGGCGACCCGCGGGACAAATGTGGGAAATTCTGAACAACGTGGAGAAGTGAGGAGGGGGGAGGGAGGTGTATAATACAGCGCAGGGCATATAAATGGGAATATTCTCTTTCGAAACTCTTCTCGCGGAGCGTCGTTTAAATAATAAGCAAGAGTCTGTATTCGAATGCTCGATAAGCATCGAGAGAGGGGCAAATTGAATCGGTGATCATCGATTTTACCCCATTTTTTGGGGGGGGGGTAAATTTGCTGTGTCGTTGGACGACTGGAGGGTTCAGACACTGGTCTGTTTCGGTTATTAACTATACTGTGGAACTGTACGTCGACGAACAACCCCTTGCGCTCGGTGGCTTGCGGACCATAACGAGTGACCGAACCGTATGCAATAATTCGTCGCTTTCTTTCTTTGAACTCGTGTCGGCGTGAATAAATCTATTATTTGTTTTGCCTATTTTGTTTTACTTAAATTTACTTCTATACTTATATATATATATACATATATATATTATTATAATATAATATAATATAAATAATATATATTATTATAACATTATATATATTATATTATATATATTAATATATATTGCTTTATTAATTAATTATTTTAAATAATGAAAATTTATATTATATTTATTTTTATATATTATTATATTAAATTCATTTATTATTTTAATTTTTATAATAAATTTATTATTATTTAAAATTTCTTTTAATCGATTAAATCAATTACTTTATTTTATTTCCTTTTTCAATATTTTTATCATAATATTTATTTAATAAAACCAATATTATTATTATTTTTATATATAATTTTAATTATTATAATTAGAGGAATGATAATTTTATTTTCTTATTTTATTTAATTAATTTACAAAAAATTATAAATAATATAAATATTATAAATATAATATAATATATAATAATAATAATATAATAATATAATATAAATATTATATATATTATAACATAATATAAATATTATAAATATTATAAATAATATAAATAAAATAAATTATTATAAATATTATAAATATTAATAAAAATATTATAAATAATATAAATAATAAAATATTATAAATAATATAAATAATATAAATATTATAAATATTATATATATATTATAAAATTATAAATATTATATATATATATTATAACATTATTAGAAAAATAGTAATGTTACAAGAATTGTTATATTATATACTATTATTTTTCTATTAATACAATATTATTATTTTTCTGCGCTTTCTAATTTCTAATCCAATTGATCAATATCTCGTCTAAAGCCACAATCAACTCGCATGAGTGCAGAGAAAATCCTTCGTTCGTCACGATTTTCGATCGTCGATCCTCGAGAGTACAATAGTAGTTCATCGTGGCACGGTTTTCATTGATAAAATGCGCGTCATTGATAAAATTTCTCGTCCACGAGATTGGAATGCGTGGAATTCGTGGATTTTTCATTGTGTACATTTTCTTTCTTCTTTCTCTCTTCAATCGACGAGTTTTCCATCCGGTAAATTTGCAAAATTCTCTGCGAACTTCTCTCTCTCCCTTTATCCGTTGTTTCGAAAGGAATAATTTCGCGCGAATAATTCGCAAGATTCTTCTTCTTCGTCTTCTTCTTCTTCTTCTTCTTCTTCTTCGCGCTCGATCGTTCAAGACCGAGCAAAAAAGAACTCTCAACTTTCCGAGTTTGTTTTGACGACTCGTTGTCCGCCTCTGTTCCGTCACTTTTGTTTTTTATCCCGTCCGCAAAAGGAAAGCCGAAACGAAAACGCTCCTCGCGGATTTCTTCGCCCGGTGCGCGGAAATTTGACTCTCAAATCGCGGAATTTCGCCGGGCGCGGGTCCATTCCGCGGGCTTTGTTTATGCCGACTTTATGCCGTCGGTTCTTCCACGGCGCCTGAAATTAGGACGACGACGAAGTTCTAAGCTTCTGTAACAGGTGTGCGTAACTAGCACTGGCGCAACCTTCGAGAAACTCTGCTCTGTTTGCGCCTTTGTGTATTATAGTTCCACGAGAAAAGCGGTGGAAAAAAATATTGTACATTCACTGTTGTTTTTCCCCTTCTTTTCATTAAACTTGCCACACTCTCGCGTAAATGAAAATTTGATTTAATCGTGTTTGTCGTGTTTCGCTTTCAATGCGTGTGTTTGAAAACCGAAGTGTTTGAAAAATTCATCAGAGAAAAAAGAAATTTTTCATTCACGAAAATTTACACGTAATAGTGAAAAAAAAATCCATTAATTACATTTCCAAATAAAATAATTAAAAAATTTGAAAAAAAACGTGTGTTTGTAACAGTTACTTTCGTTTTATATCATTCAGTCTTTCAGTGGCCACTCGTTATGAGCAAAAATCACTATAGTTTGAACGATGATGTGAAGGAATGTAATAATGAGTAAATTGTATTAAATGTATTTAATGATGAATTAGAGATATTGATTTAAATAAACGTATTTATTTGATAAGTATGTACGAAAAATGTAAATTATGAATAAATATAATATAATAAAATGACATATATATAATATATATATGACATATATATATATATAAAATATATATATCACATATATATAATAAAATATGAAAATTTGAAATTTAAATCATGATAACTGAAACACATGGAAATATAATGAATGAACTATAATGAACGTAATAATAAACTATAAGAAATATATATATAAATATAGTCAATATTAATCAATACTAATCAATATTAATCAATATTATAGTCAATATTAATCAATACTAATTAATATTAATCAATATTAACTTTTGTCAAGGATATATGTGTCTTTTTTGCAATCAGTTGTGAAAAAGAGAAAATCTAAAATCCTAAAAATTTAATTGTTCCAATGTTATAATATCTGTCGAAATATAATATTTCTCTTCATCAGGTTTTCATCATTCAACGAAAACTTTTGCCAAAGGACTAATTTAAAAGACGCAACATCGATCTGAGATTGGATTTGAACACGCTTGCACCACGAACAGGAATAACTGACCAAAAAATTTTATACTCGTCGACATTCGATATTAATATTTATACCATGAATTTATAATTAATCGCGGATATGATTTGATCAATTACGCATGGTCGTGAAATTGAAGAGATGCCCACTTAAATGGATTAACAGCAAACCGATTAGCTTAATTCCTCAGATATATACAACGGTTAAACTGTCAGCTATCAATCAATCATGATTGTTAAAACGGAAGGAAATATTCATTTAAAATTTTCATCGTTGTACGATCTTCTCTTTCACCATTTTATTCAACTTAAAAAAACATTAGGACTGCGAAATGTTGAGATCTCTTAAGATTCTTGTCGTTCAACCCTAATGTTCAACGTTCAACGAGAATGGTGAAAGAAAATCGTATCACAAGTTTTAGTCATCGCAAAGGGAAGAGTTGAATCTTCAAAATGATGGTGAATCTGACTACAAAGGAAGATGTTTTAATATTTCTACAACACGTTTGAGTTTTCACAATTATCCTTGCTTTCCCGTCCCGTTACACGATGTATCCGAAAAGGATATATATATATATATAATATTATATAAAATATATAAAAATTTAATATTTTATATAATAAAGGTAAGAGATTAAAATATATAATTATATTTAATATATAATAATAATATATAATGTATTTAATCTTTAATATTTAATATATAATTTAATATATAATTATATAATAAAGGTGAGAGATTAAAATATATAATTATAAATATATTATATAATATTATATATATAATATTATATAAAATACATAAAAATTTAATATATAATAAAGGTAAGAGATTAAAATATATAATTATATTTAATATATAATATTTAATATTCAATATATAATTTAATATATAATTATATAATAAAGGTAAGAGATTAAAATATATAATTATACATATATTATATAATATATATAATATTTTATTTATATAATATTATATAAAATATATAAAAATTTAATATATAATAAAGATAAAAGATTAAAATATATAATTATATTTAATATTTAATATATAATTTAATATATAATTATATGATAAAGGTAAGAGATTAAAATACATAATTTTATATATATATTATATAATATATATATACATATACAGATGTACTTACTCGGTTTGTTACGATGCGTCTTCCGTGGCACGGCCGCTGGCAGTGCCAGAGCTATTAGAACGATGATCCACAGCCACCTCATCATTTTTGTTCACCACCTGCAACACGTCAAATGTACGCGTTATTGAAAAGCAGAGATCATTTCGACAGCGTCAGAAATTGAAGAAAGCCATCTATATATGTGAAATTTTTGAACGGAGGGCGAGGGAGGGGAGATTTCAATTTTTTTACGCGCGAAATTTTTCACGTTTTCATTTAATTTCAGTAAGATGTTGCGTTTTAATAATAACCACAACGAAAGCCTACTTTTCGTTCTTCAATATTGTCTAGTTGCTTGTGTTATTTAAAGTTTATTATTAATGTTGTTCGTCTTGTTTCAATTATTCTAAAATGTTTATTATTATAATAATATTCTAATTATTATTATTATAATAATGTTACAATTCTTATTGTTATTAGAATAATATTATTCTCTTTATTATTATAATTATAATGTTTTAATGTATTAATTTAATTTATTAATGTATTGTTAAAATTATAATGTTTATTATTATAATAATTTTATAATTCTTATTATTATTACAATAATATTATATTCTCTTTATTATTATAATTATAATAAATATATAAATAATTATAATATAATTACAGATATAATAATATAATTCTCTTTATTATTATAATAATATTATAATGTTGTGTTCTTATATTCTTATGATATATTATATTTATAAAAAATATTATAGTTATATGTGTATAATATTATAGTATATATGTTATATAATATTAAATTTATTATGATATTAAAATATTATTGTTATAGTTATAATTTCATTGCAAAAATATTGTTATTAGTGAATTTCATTGCAAAAATTTTGTTATTAGTGATATGGACATCACTGTTAAAGAGAACATCATGATATCAAGTATAAACGAAAATGAGGAGGAACTTGTTGAACGATATCATACCATGTTATACGACATAAAACGTGAAAAGAAAGCAAATGTTCTCGGAGTTTCCGACTGGTTTCCAAGCATCTGGTAATTCACCGCAAAATTTGTATATCTTCTGCTCTATACTTCTGAATAGCTCTGACAGCAAGTTCGCAATTGGGAACTCTAAAACTCCGGACCTTGCAATTTTGCACCCTCTCCAATTCTGAACTGTATAACCACGAGTCCTCTAATCTTCCAATTTCCTGTTTAAAAACGAGGAGAGAGAGAAAGAGAGAGAGAGAGAGAGAGAGAGAGAGAGAGAAAGTTTTCGACGCTAAAGCCTCTATCTCTCATTCATCTCATTCAAACTCGTTCCTAACAGTTCGTTAAAATTCCAGCATCTCTTCAAACATTTAAGCCGCCTCTCTGAATGTTTGAATTTCTCACGTTTCTTTTAGATCTTTCTTTTTTCTTCGCGCGTTCGCAGTAAATGGAAAGATGATTTTTCATCGAGAAACAGGATCTCAAGAGTGAAATAATTTCTATTAAGAAACATAACGTCAGAGATTGTAACGTTTTGCAAGATTACATTTAAAAAGAAGTAATAACATAAGATTCCTCGCTCGGAAACTATATATATATATATTATAATATTTCCATTTTATAATTGAATAATTTTTTGTTATGAAAACTCATCGTGATAACAAATTTTTCTTTCATCAACAATTATAAAATTTATTCCTATTATATTTTTTTGTGATTTTATAAATTTTTGATTAAATTTAATTATTTTATTAATTTTAATTAGAATTTTTATATCAATTTATATTAACATTAATTTTTCCTTTAAAAAATTATTTGCATGATTCATTTAATAATATTTTAATAATTTTTATTATTAATAATTTTCAGTTTCATTTAATAATATTTTAATAATTTTTATTATTAATTATTTGCATGTTTCATTTAATAATATTTTAATAATTTTTATATATATAATATATATATATATATTATATATATTTTTTATATATATAATTAATATTAAATAATTTATATTATTTTCTATTATATATTCAATTATTTTATATTTTATTATTAATAAAATCAAATATTAATAGAAAATTATATATTATTTTTAATTTTAAATTTATAAATTATATATTTAAACTGTGAATTTTAATTTATTCTATTATTACCGTTAATATTTAGTATTCTATTCGTAGCCACTGCGTTTCAAAGATTTATCTCCTAAGCGTTCAATATTCTTCGTATATAATTTATATAATTCTCTTTCTCTTTTTATCCTGATTTTCGACAAGATCGCGCTCTTCTGCAATCAAAGAATCGAAAGAGTACTCAAATTACTCAACGACTATATTACAAAAAAAAAAAAAAAAAAAAATGATCACCTCGTCGCCCGCTCGATTGTCAAAAAAGGGGCCACTCGTTTTTATCAAACTTTTTATCCGCACTTTGCAACGACACACCTATCTATACATACAATGTATCAACGATATCTCGAGCATTATTCGGCAAACTGGCGGAAAAAAAAAAAACAGAAATTCGTGCGCCATCGATCAGACAAGAAAAAAAAAGAGTGGGGGGGGGGGGGGTTGAAATTCGGCCAAATACCGACCGGATTAAGGTATCGTTACACATTCCGGGCAACGATCGATCGAGGGGGCACGGGAACCGAGTTGGATAGACCGAGCAAATGGTTCATGAGTCCGTGTCGTGTCTCGATTTCAGGCCCGAGTGATCAGAAAGCCGATGGAAAAAGGGAGAAACGATGGCGAGAAGGGGGAGTGAGAGAAGAGCAAGGCGTATCAGCCTCTATATCTTTAAACCACTTTGCATTTTCGTTGTACAGACGGGCGAGCGTCGTGTCTCCACGGATGGCTGGAAAAGAGGGACGAGGGGGGCGGACTCCAGCCACTTGGCTGAGAAAATGAAAACGGAAGATGTAAAAGCGTCTGCTTCGGGGAAAACGAAAAATATCTTTGACGTTCGATCTCGAGGACCGTACGCCCGTCGACTTTTATTGCAGACTACATATCGATATCATCTCGCGTGCATGCTCGTGATCCAGCGTGAAGGACGTTAACGTCGATGGTTGCTCGCGATCCAGCGTAGAGAAGGCGCGAGAAGAGAGGATTTTTCATTTATTGCGGGGGTGAAGGTTGTCATTGTTTCAGATGAAATTGGTTTATTTGAAGGACAAAGTACGGATAAAATTAATTTATTTGAAGGATAAAATAAAATGTGGTGGTAAAATTTGACAAATTTTGAGTGAAAGGAACAGGTGATCTAGTGTAAGGGATGGTGTAAGACACAGAAGGTATTTTTCAGTGTCGAATTTTTTATTTGTTATTTATAGGTGTATATTTAAATTAGTTCACTATTATTTCCATAATTTATTTGAAGGATAAAATTTTAAACGAGGGTGAAATTTGACAAATTTTGGATTATTTGTTATTTATTTGTTATTCATAGGTGTATTTTATTTGTTATTTATAGGTGCATATTTAAATTAGTTCACTATTTATTCCTTAATTTATTTGAACGATAAAATTTAAAATGAGAATGAAATTTGACAAATTTTTGGTGAAAAAAAACAGGTGATCTAATATAAGGGATGATTATTCAAGACACAGAAGGTATTTTTCAGTGCCGAATTTTTTATTTGTTATTTATAGGTGTATATTTAAATTAGTTCAGTATTATTTCCTTAATTTATTTGAAGGATAAAATTTTAAACGAGGGTGAAATTTGACAAATTTTGGATTATTTGTTATTTATTTGTTATTCATAGGTGTATTTTATTTGTTATTTATAGGTGCATATTTAAATTAGTTCACTATTTATTCCTTAATTTATTTGAACGATAAAATTTAAAATGAGAATGAAATTTGACAAATTTCGGATGAAAAAACCAGGTGATCTAATATAAGGGATGATTATTTAAGACACAGAAGGTGTTTTTCGGTGTCGAATTTTTTTATTTGTTATTTATAGGTGCATATTTAAATTAGTTCACTATTATTTCCTTAATTTATTTGAAGGATAAAATTTTAAACGAGGGTGAAATTTGACAAATTTTGGATTATTTGTTATTTATTTGTTATTCACAAGTGTATTTTATTTGTTATTTATAGGTGCATATTTAAATTAGTTCACTATTATTTCCTTAATTTATTTGAACGATAAAATTTAAAATGAGAATGAAATTTGACAAATTTTGGGTGAAAAAAACAGGTGATCTAATATAAGAGATGATTATTTAAGACACAGAAGGTGTTTTTCGGTGTCGAATTTTTTACTTGTTATTTACAGGTGCATATTACAATTAGTTTAATATTATTTCGTTAATTTATTCAAAGGATAAAATACGAGGGCAAAATTTGAAGAATTTCATAAAATATATATTTATATATATTATATAAATTAAATATGAAAACTAATTTTATATATATAATATATATATTTATAAAATAGTTTTATAAAACGGTGAAAAAGAAATTGTACAGTAATTTCTCCTTTTAAGATAATGGTGCAAAAACATTTCTCAAACTTGATGCAAAGACACTGTGCAACAAGTTTTAGATATAAAATTTAGTTTTTAACGCGAGGTTTTATGTGGGCTTCAATCCTCAAATGCGTGGCGGATTTTCAGTCACGAAAAATATTTTTCAACGCCTCGCCGGGATTCATAGCATTTTCGAGGAAAAACGGTATCTTTACTCCCCTACTTACCACACGATGGAAAAATATTTTTGTGAAAAATAAAACGAGAATTGTAAAAGCGGAAGCTTCGCCCTGTTACTCAATTTATAACAAGCCCCGAATATCGTCGATTTCTCGAAAACTGTGTTTACCATCATACAAGATTAATTAATTAAAATTATTGATACCTAAAAATGAAAATGATCGTCGTGTAATTATTACAATATACGATAGACGTCTGCCGATCAAAATTTGGAAAATTAACACAGCTCGATAAGCGAAATTTTCATTAACGTAAATGGGCGGGAAATTGGCTTTCGATTGGAATTATTCACAAAACAATGACCGTACTGTCGGCACGTCAGAATAATTACAGACAGCGACATGAATTGATAATAATTGATGAAATGTATGGTTTCTTAAACGCTGCGCCAACACTTGATGCATCTGCCTCGTTGTGGCAGAAGTTCCGTCGTATCGAATTTCAGTAGTAACATTCCCAGCCGCGTCTGACCATAACCGATCCCGACTACTGAAATCTATCGTCAATGGAAATCGCTCGAATGAAACTTAGATTATCGTTTTGAGAAATATCAATGGAAAACCTGGGAACACAGATTTATGAAACATTAATAAATTATGAAACATAAAATAGCTTTTACAACGCGATTTTATAACATTGAGATGTTTAATGTGTAAAAATAATTAATAATCGCGTTCATTCGTATGAATTCTTTCTCGAAAGAAATGTAAGTCTCTTCGAGTGAAAGAAATTGTCATGCAACGATCGATGATATTATTTGTAAAATTAAACGAGAGACACGATCGTGACTTTTAGACGTTGAACATTATATATATATATATATATATATTTTAAAATCTAAATTTATTTATATAAATATGTAATTTTAAATTATTATAATTTAATAAAGTTGTAATAATTATTATAATTTAGTAAAGTTGTAATGATTATTATAATTTAATAAAGTTGTAATAAAAATATATTTTTTAGTAATAATTAAAAATTCATAATATCGTTAATAGTTTATATTACTAAATAATAACATGTTAATAAAAATATCATATAATATCATAATAACATAATATATGTTTCGAATTCGTCTCGATGCTTTCTATAATACGGTGGAAAAAGAAAATTATGTGTTCCTATTTGTTTCATTCAAAGTGACCTTGATTTAGCTATGAAAACAAACAGTTTTCGAAATTTCTTTTATTGATGCCTACTGTGCACATTGTACCGTTCAGCTTTTGTTCTAAACTTTTTTTCTGTCAGATGGCTGTAAATAAGAGAAAAATTATGCGTCACGTTACAGGAAACATCCTGTGTTATATATATATATATATATATATATATATATATATATATATATATATATATATATATATATATATATATATATGTATATATATAATCAATTTTTATTATATTATATATTAACAATAAATAAAATAAAATATATTAACAATATTATCAATTTTTAATTTTTAAATATAATAAAATATATTAACAATATTATCAATTTTTAATGTTTAAATATAATAAAATATATTAACAATATTATCAATTTTTAATTTTTAAATGTAATAAAATATATTAACAATATTATCAATTTTTAATTTTTAAATATAATAAAATATATTAACAATATTATCAATTTATATATATATATATACACACACACACACACGTTTTTAATCAGAAAGAAGGATTGAAATTTTATGATCGCGTGTCTCGACGTAGCGTTCAATTCTGTCGAAACAAAATCGAACAGATTTTACGCGGTTGAAACACATTTGTTGATAATTACACGTTCAAATCGTGTTTCAATGATTAAACGAAATTATTGCATAGTAATTATTGCCGTTCGTGTGTTGCCGAAGAATCGTAGCGTTCCGGTATGAGCGAAATTTGCGCACTATTTACTTGTTTATTTATTATTCATTACGCGCAACTAATGTTTGACGTTGGCAGGGCAGCTGCAGCGAAATCGTTTACCGTGGCAAATTATTAATCATTAAAATATTTACGAAGGCGCTGAATGACGCGGTGTTGGCACGCTTCAATAATGCAAACCGGCGCATAAACCATTTACGCGCGATAATAACGAAACGTCCGCGCCTGGCTGAAATTATAAACGTCCATCAGCGAATACTTATTTCCTCCAATTAATGAATTTCGACGCTCTAAATTCGAAAGCCTGCCCGATCGGCGCCGAACTGAATTATTTAGTTTATAACTCGGCGCTGGCGCTCTAATTACACGCACGTTGCAACACCGTTTGCGCCGATCGTTTGAAGCAAAACTACAAAATGAATCGAGAGAGAGAGAGAGAGAGAGAGAGAGAGATAAATATAATTATTCTAATTATTTCGGTGGTAACTTTTTTTATAGAAATTTGGAGATTTCATTTGATCTTTTCATTCCAAGGCTCGATCGAGTATCTATTAACAATAGAATAATTCTCGCAGCTCGTTAATTATTTTGAGAGATTTTGAGAAATTTTAATACGCGGCTTACAACAGCCTCTGGTGATGATTGCATTTCTCTGTTTTCTCTGTTTCAAGATTTGATTATGGTAATACCGAAATATTAAAATTACCAGAGCGTCGAGTGTGAGCGGCTCGTAATATTCCATTAAAAGTTTTGCAAAATTTACGGTTTGGCGATTTTACCTTTGCTTGCCTTTTAATGTTAAGACTGATTGTGTTAATATTGAAATTAAAATCACCAGAGCGTCAAGAGTGTAAGCAAGCGATTCTTTGTTTTTTTTTTTTTTTTTTTTCCA
>NW_025109973.1:22240-39645 GCF_011392965.1 Frieseomelitta varia
TTTTTTGGTTTTTGGTTTTTTTTTTTTTTTTTTTTTTTTTTTTTTTTTTTTTTTTTGGTGTTGAAAAGATGCAGAGAATGTAAATTTCTGGGGGAAATTCTTGGAAAATGGTCGGCTAATGTCTGAGACAATCGTTTGTGTATTGTGTACGAATAGTCTAATTTAATTTGGTCTAAATTTAATTGTGAAGAAGCATTGGTGTTACAGGAATTTAAATTGAAATAATAAAGTAATAATAAATTTAAATGAAGATCAAATTTTTAGGAATTACCATGAAAAGTGGAAAATAATATTCTGAAGAAATAGAGGACCAAAACAGGTTCATCCATGAATGTTACAGAATATAAATCTAAATGATACAGAGTCAAAGATAAAATTTTAGAAAGAACCATCAAAAGTGGAAAATAATATTCCGAAAGAATAAAAACACTGATCACTCTTTATAACATCTGTAGATATTGTAGGATTTAAATCTGGATAATACAAAGTCAAAGATAAAATTTTGGAAAAAACCATCAAAAGTGGAAAATAATAATATTCTGAAGGAATAGAGGACCAAAACAGGTCATTCTTCATCCATGAGTATCATAGAATTTAAATCTAAATGATACAGAGTCAAAGATAAAATTTTAGAAAGAACCATCAAAAGTGGAAAATAATATTCCGAAAGAATAAAAACACTGATCACTCTTTATAACATCTGTAGATATTGTAGGATTTAAATCTGGATAATACAAAGTCAAAGATAAAATTTTGGAAAGAACCATCAAAAGTGTGAAATAATATTCTGGAGAAATCGAGGCACTCTTTATCCACAGATATTACAGAATTTAAATGTAAATAATACTAAAATCACGAAAAGTCGAAGCTGAAATTTTTTTTAGAAAGAACCGTTTACTTCAACAGTGAGAAATAATATTCTGGAGGAACAGAGACACAGGACAAGTCACTTTTTATCTACAGATGTCGTGGAGTTTAAATTTAAATAATATAAAAATCACGATCGATGTTTCGTCAAGCTACAAAGCTTTGAAAAGAACCATTAAAAGTAGGAAATGAAGGAACAAAGACCTTCCTTCATTCATAGATATCATGGAACTTCGCGACTTTTATATTATACAATATCAAAGCTGTGTTACATTCTCTCTGCTACGAATGTCATACTATAGAATATACGTTCGTATATGTCCTGTAAATTAAAATTAACTTTGATTTCTAAAATAATTTACATAATTCTACTCATCATTTACTTTCTAGCAATAGTTTGTCTACTTAAATTTTTATTATTACCTTGCTATATACTATTTTCTAGCAATAGTTTGTCTACTTAAATTTTTTTATTATTACCTTTTGCTATTATACTATTTTCTTAATATATATATATATATATATATATATATATATATATATATGTACATACTCTTTTGTAATCAAATACAGACTACAACGAAAACAGGAGAAAACGTAGAAAGAAAAAGCGGAGAGTATGTAAAATAATACGATCGCGATAATTACAATGGGTCATTCAATTATGATATCGAGCATCGAGAAACTGTTTGCAGCTAAAATCAATCCATCAGAGGCAACATCAACGCCATGGTTCAACGTCGAAGGTTGATTGTTTCTTAGTAACATCGATTCTGATTGATTAAACAACCAGCTAGCCTTGACTGTTAGAAACTAACTTGCTGCTGTGTGACTGTTGCTTGTTAGGTGATTGATTGATAGCCGGTGGTTTAATCATCGTATACCTAAGGATTAAACTAACTGATTTACTGTTAATCGATTCGCATGTGCCACTGAAATTTCACGAAACACCACTGGCCATATAACGTAAAATCGTCCATAATTCCTCTGCCCGATCACTGTGATTAATACATTGATAAATTCACAGTGTAAACGTCAATATTTGTAAATAATAAAAATTTTCAGTCGATCGCTCCTTCGCTTCGAGTTAAAAAATCAATCCCAGAGCAAATTAATGTTGCGTCTCTGAAATTAATTCTTCCACTGTTTGATAATAGTTTGTAATTGAAAAGTAATGTCTTTGAAAATCATCAGAAATTATTCAAATATTTCGACAAGTATCGAACACGGAATTAGAACAATTAAACTCATCAGTACGATAGGATTTCAGATTGATTGCAAAAAGGTGCGAGTAATTTTTTGTCAAAATTAATTATTAATTGATTTCTGTCTTTTAAGACAGAAACATAATAGTATAAATCTATTTTGTTCTATTATTATTATTATTATTATTATATTATTATTATATTACTATTATTATTATTATTATATTACTATTATTAATATTATTATTATATTACTATTATTATTATTATTATATTAATATTATTAATATTATTATTATTATTTCTTATGCAATTCATTATATTTCTTTGTATTTCAATTATTTAAATTTTATACTTTTTGTATTCGTATCTTTTATTCAAATTTATTAACAAAATATATTCATTTAGATTAATTTGTGATTAACATACGTACATATATTTGTATTTACTTGTAATTTATTTTTCATTATATCTTGCAGTGTTTCAATCGTCGTCCCTTAAATTATAATGATTCGATATCTCTCGTTAATAATGATATAATATCTCGACGCGTGTCAAAGACGCGGTTGTTCTAGCGTTCGTGAAATATTTGAACGAAAAAAAACAGAGAAAGCGGGAGCGGCCGTAAGAGAGATACAGAAGAGAGTTGACGAGAAATAACGAAAGAGAGACACGGGTAGCCTGACGTTCTGCTGCACTCCTGGAAATCCGGGCCACCGGACACTTTTTCCAATGCCGCGTACCATTAAAATATCGGCCAAATAACGTTTCTCTCCTCATCCTCCGTTTCTCTCCCTTCCAACGAACGACCATTAATTCGCGGGGAGAGGCTCGTTCGAAGGGAGAAAGAACTCTACTATTTTTTTTTGCGATACAAACCCTTCTCGCTATCCTCGCTTCGCGTCTCCACCACCCTCTCGTTTTAAAACTCCTCTTCTCGCTTCCGCAGCTTCCAGAACCATCTTTCTCTCTTTCTCTCTTTCTCTCTGCGTCTCTGTCCATTTCTCTTTTTCTTTCTCTCTCTCTCTCGCCATATGTATATATTTCTCTCTTTTTTTTATCTTTACATTTCTCTGTCTCTCATCATATATATATATATATATATATATATATATCTTTTTCTTTCTTTCTTTATCTTTTGCACTTTTTTCTCTTTTTCTTTCTTTTTCTTTCGCCATATATGTATATTTGTCTTTCTCTCTTTCTTTCTTTATCTTTTGCACTTCTTTCTCTTTTTCTTTTTTTCTCTCTCGCCATATATGTATATTTCTCTTTCTCTCTTTTTTTCTTTATCTTAGCGTCTCTCTCTCTCTCTCTCTCTCTCTCTCTCTCTCTCTCTGTGTGTCTTTCCATATATACTTTTCTCTTTCTTTCTTTTTCTTCCTTCTTTCTTTCTTTCTTTCTTTCTTTCTCTTTCTTCTTTCTTTCTTTCTCTTCTTTCTTTCTTTTTCTTCTTTCTTTCTTTATATCTGCATTTGTCTTTCTCTTTTTTCTTTATCTCTCTTCGTGTGTGTGTCTTTCTATTTCTTTCTTTTTCTTTATTTTTCTTCATGTATGTGTGTGTGTGTGTGTCTTTTTCCATTGAAATAGCGAATTCGTGTCGCTACAGACGATCGAACGAGCAGCACGCGACCGCTATGAATATGTAGAGAGGCGTAGGGATGATAGCGACACCCGAGTGGAAATCCAAACGACCGCGCTTTACATCTGGACATCGCTTCAGGCCGGCCCAAATGGATATAAAAGCTACGTTGTTTAATTTTTTTTTTTTTTTTTATACACTCGAAAACCAAGCGATAAAAGAACAGTCCTCCGTGTTTTTGCCAGTTGGATCTCAAGGCGTCAACAGTGGTATTATATTTTCTCAGATATCTCGATCTACCCCCAGATACTAATTTTCACGTGAAATGTAAAGAAAATTCTGCTTACATTCAAAAATATGAAATTTTCAATACAGAATTTTCAATACATCTTCGATACAGAATGATCCCAAAACGAAACTCGTCCGTGCCGTTTTAAAATATTTCGTACAATGTCTCGTACATATTTATTTTGCACATCTGTCGCGTCGAAAATATCAGATTTCCAATTTGGAGTGAACAGCTGGAACTTTAATAAATAATAATTATTATAATTATTTGATAAAAAATAATATAATAAATTTAATATAAATTAAAATTATTATGATTATTTAACAATTTTATAATAATTATTTAATAGATAATAATTATTTATAAAAATTTAATGGATAATAATTATTTATTAAATAAACTTTAATTTAATAAATTTATCAAATAAACTCTTTAATTTAATTAATTTATTAAATAAACTCTTTCGATCCTTTTTCCTCTCACAAAGTCTGGTCGTCAAAAGTAGTCGAACGAATGTGCCCTGGCAATTGGGCTAATTCACACGAGTTCGCACTGATCTCGACATCCCTTTGCGTTTTTCTGTGTTAACTCTTCGCGGCGTCGTTTCTCTTTTTTCTTTTTCTTTTTTTCTTTTTCTTTTCTTTGCTGCCGCAATTCATTGTTCGGCGATCTCGCGTTGTTCTCTGTTCCGATACTCGTGCAAAAATATCTCTCTCTGGTCCTCGATTGGTCCTTGTAACTCTCTTTTTTATCAGTGGAATTCTTTCCACTTCTCTCCTCTCATTCATTGCCAGTAGAATCCTTTCTAACGCTCTTAAATTCCTTCGGTTTCCTTTTTTTTTTTTTTCTTTCTCCTTTTCTTTTCTTTTTTTCGTCGGTTAACGGCATTTTTTCGATGTCCTTCGACTGCATCTTTATCACCGTAATCGATATATTTGGCTCGCCTTTTTTCCCTACTCTTTCCAACGTCCTTGCACCGCTTCATACTAGAACTCTTCGAGTCTCTCGCTCTCTTCTGTTTTATCATACGACTTTCCTCCTCCTTCTATTTTCTGGATTATTCGAGCATTACGTTGCCCTTGAAAATGAGCAAAAGAAGTCCAGTTAAATGAATTTCAATATGAATAATAATGAATATATGAGTAATAAATGAATTTCTGACTTCATCCCGTGCTCGAATCGTTGTTCTGAGGCTCAATTTCAATTTCAGTTACATTGCCAGCAACATTGTTATTGCTAAATCAAATATCAAAAATTTGAGACCTTTCTTAATGCCATTGTTGATCGATTTTTATTTTCATTGCCCATTATTAACATTTTATTCGTCTCTGGAATAATGTTACATCTACATCGAAAGTTATTGAATTGAATGTGAACGATTTTTTATTTGCATAGCTATTCTTACGAAAACGATCAATTTAATTTTTGACTGTAATATAATTGTTTTCTACATAAATTAGAATTATATGTCACAGATTTAAAAATTAGCATTTAGTAAATCTCAACAATAGTTATAAGTTAAAAATTAACCGTGCAAACGTAGTTTCACTTTGTAAAAAATATAGAAATTACAGTATTTATTGTTGTATTAAATTAATGGAGGCTATGGGAACAATAAAACTGTAAAATTACTGATTTCTGAATAGAAAAAGTGTTTTTGAAAGTATTTACAAAGATTATCACCTGCTATGCATCACTGACTTTACCTGAATGTCAAGCATGAAAATGGTCATTATAAGTTGAACCTTCATCGTGTGTACATCGATTGAACTTTCGAAGTAAATTTTTAAATAATATTTCTGAATATTTTAATTGTTTAAATATTACCTAATATTTTTAATAATTTCTTTGTAACAATTAAACAATAAATATTCTCTTCTATAACATTTCGAAGTTCTATTTAAAATTTTCGATTAATCATTTGTAGTAATCGAGTCATCACTAATACATTTCTAGGAAATTTTCATTAGCTGTATCGCATCATTAACGACCAAAAGATCAGATTAATGTCAATCGACACGGAGACAAGAACTCATTAGGAATTGAATTTTTGTCGAGGGACACATCGACCAAATTTAGAAGTTTGAAAAAAAATTATCAACTGTTCTGGATCACTGACGAATGAAACATATGATTAACCTTGAGCGATAATAAGGCTCATTATCAATCAAACTTCCGTCGTGTCTAGATCGACCAAAATTTAGCAGAAAAATTTTAAATAATTTGTCTGCAATCAAACCTTAATCTACAATTCTGACTTCAACGATTGGTAAGTTACATGGTTTGGTGTCTTTGGTGTTAATACTTGATCGTGATTATTTGAACCTGAATACGAGTTCTCTGTGAGCGCATTCTATAGAATAATATGATTTAGATTTTAATAAATATTTCAAAATATATGATTTGGTGAACTGCAATAAACCTATTCCGTATCTCCTTTTGGTTAAATATCTGGTCCATTCTAAATATATTTCGTCTCTAGATATATTTCTATTATTTTTTTATGTATATTTTTATATTTCTATATTTTATATATATATATATATATATATATATATATATATATGTATATATATATATTTCTATTATTTCCATTATTTATATATATATATATATATTTCTTTATTTACTGTTACCAGCAATTCTAACTTTTAGCTGGTATTGAAACAGAACGAATCGTTTCGTAAATTTCTGGTGTTCCATACGTTTCTAATATTTTGTTATTCTAACTTCTAACGTCTCGTTATTATTACAGAATGACTTCTAAAATTATTATATCTAACTTTTGCTACAAAGAACTTCTCGAAGGCTTCTCTTTTTGATTAAATATCTGGTCCATTCTAAATATATTTCGTCTCTAGATATACAGGGTGTTTCGTCTGAGTACAGTGAAATATCTCGGAATGTGTTGAAGCTACGAAAAAAATGTTTATACAAAAGCTGTTCAGTATAAAAAGCTGTCTTACGTGGTATTAACATTTTTTTTTCATTCATGTGATGGTGGAGGATATTTCAAGGTCAACTTGATTTTTTTAAATCGATACCATACATTTTCTTATTCGTATTACGACAGCTGGTTCCAATACGAATCCAATGACCTAGAATGTTGTACCATTTCTTCCACTTTCCAGTCCTAAATTAAGGATGATTTGATTCATTTGTAATTGCTCGTGCATGGTAGTTCATTGCGTATTATTTACACAAACGACAAATGATCGAAGAAAGGATCAAACAGTTCGTTCAAACAATTCCGCTCGATTGAACAAATGTACGAGTGCAATTTGAAATTTTCGTGAATTTCGTTGAACTAAGCTAAGTACACAGGTTCATTTCAGTCGAGCACGAAAGATCGAGACCAACGCGCCATAAAAGACGCGTCGTTCCACGATCATTCCGCTTTGTCGACTTCTCCTTTGCCGGGACGTTTCGCGGCATTATTGCGCAGAAGGAAACGGGGAAACTTTTGTTCGCGGTGCCTCGAGTTTTTTTTTTTTTTTTCAAGTGCAGGCTACGAGAACGCGAGTCGAGTCTCTCCCCGAAAGATTTATGCGTTGCCCCGAGAACCGCGGATATCAACTTACTCACTTACTCGCCCGGTCTTTCAACTAAACGTTACGTGCAGTGAATTATGACGCGGCAGTTCAGACAGCGGCGCGATCGTTCCACGTCCCTTAAATTTGATTTTATACCGCGTTATGTCTCTCGATGCAATTTCGATGAAAGGAATGTTGAACTTTATCGTGCTACTGTACTTGAAATTTTAATTTCGTTCTATTTTATTTTATTTTTAATTTAATTTAATTTAATTTAATTTTATTTTATTTTATTTTATTCTATTTTATTTTACTTTATTTTATTTTATTTTATTTTTAATTTAATTTAATTTTATTTTAATTTTAATTTTATTTTTATTTTATTTTATGTTATGTTATTTTATTTTATTTTATGTTACGTTATTTTATTTTATTTTAATTTTTATTTTATTTAAAATTTTAAGTACTAAGCGCTGTACTTAAGATTTTAATTTTATTTAACTTTTATGTAACTTTCGTACTGCTTAAAACGAAATTTCCAAACAAGCGATAAAATTATTTAAATTGTTTCAAAATAGATCTATATTTTGTGAGAAATGAGTTTAAATCTTCGTATCCGTAAAATTGTAAATTGGTCATTTTGATTAATTTACTGGTAGTTACGATGAAATTTTCAAACGAGCGAATATTAAATAGTTACGACGAACCTTTGTGATTCCGTAATAAAATTAGCGACAGTTTCAAACTGAATCGATATTTTACAAAAAAATCGTTTGAATCTCCAAAAATACACTGTTTCTTATACATAAAATTTCTAACAAAAATTATTTTTAACAAATCTAGTAGTGAAACTTTAATATTAAAAAATTTTTAAACAATTTTTATAATTCCGCAATAAAGTTAATAATCGTTCCACAATGAATCTATATTTCACAAAGAAAATCATTTGAATCTCCAAAAATACACTACATTTCGAAGAAAAAGAAATATATATTGGAAGAAAAAGAAATTATAAATTGGTCATTTCGATCAATTTTGGTGAACCTACAGCTTCAAAAGATCGAGACAAAATTTTCTAATTTCGCAATGAAATTATCAGCGATAGTTCACACAGCGCGAGTCGGTGTTTCACGATCGTTGTCTAGTTTTATTGACACGGACCGCGATCGACCGAGCAGTTTTTTGTTTTTGGCAAAAATGGCGATCAGTCCGGCAAGCGGGTGATATTTTCTGACAGCGAGGTGTGTTCTTTCGGAGCAGCAACTGCGTTCGGATGATTTATCGCCCGCGAGTGGGGGGACACGTCGAAGGAAAATCCGCGGAGATTTACTATTTCGATTTAATGTGATCGAATGTTTTCGCCGTGGTTGTCTCTCTCCTTCTCCCCTCCGATATCTTTCGAAATGATCGAAGTTCCCCCCGATGAATATTTCACTAAACAGATGATAAGGGCAGTACCGTCTTGATGTGCTTCGTGCAACTAATGATAGAGGTGTATTAAACGAGGCAAATGAAAAACTTAAATATACAGGGTGTTTCTAAAAATAATGGAAAAAAGTCATATAAATATATGTCCTACCTGTCTTCGTTTATCAGATATAATGAATTCATAAACAGAGTAAACTCTAGTAAGCTAGTTTTACCAGGGATGGCATATTCAATTTTCATAATGATCATAATTGGGATGAAGGAAACCCACATGTTATTGTGCATTCAAAACATCAACACCAGTTTCGTTTAAACGTATGGGCAGGAATAATTGATAAATTTTTAATTGGACCTTTTTTTCTTGATGGGAAACTAACAGGCACAAAGTACGTTGATTTNATTTTAGCCGAGTGGCTAGGCAATTTTTCAATCAACACTTTGCAAATAAATGGATTGGTCGTGGAGGTCCTATTGCATGGCCTGTTCGTTCTCCGGATTTGAATCCATTAGATTTTCATTTGTGGCGACATTTAAAATCTATTGTATATGCAACATCGATTAAAAATGCTGAAATACTACGAAATAGAATAGAGCAAGGCTTCCGACAAATTCGAGAAACACCAGGAATGATAGAGAGAGTAACCAGATGAATAACAAGACGCGTGCAGGCTTGTCTTCAAATGCAAGGTTGTCATTTCGAGCGTCTTTCGTTTATATAAAGGAATATTTTATATTTATCCAATAAAAAGTATAATTATAATATTTTCTTTAATGATATTATGTGGATTTCCTTTTTTAGTTGGATTTTATTCAAAAGATTATAATATAGATTTTGGATTTTATTCAAAAGATTATATATTCAAAAGATAATTGAATTTTATTATTTTAAAAAAATAAAAATTCTTTGTTTAATTTCATTATTATTTAGAACATTATTAACTATTTCTTATTCTGTTCGTATTATAATAAATTTATTAAATAATAAATTAATATTATTATTATAATATAATTTATTTATATGAAGATAAATTAATAAATTTTTGTATAATATTTACAATAATTATTATATCGATATTAAGAAAATTTATTTTTAATTTAAATTTTATAATTGTTAATTTAAATTTATTAAAAATTTATAAATATTTTGTTATTAAGATATTTATATTAGGTTTAAAGTAATTAAAATTCATTATATCTCATAAACGAAGACAGATAGGACACATATTTATATGACTTTTTTCCATTATTTTTAGGCGTCACATTTTGCAATAATTTCCACTCACCCGTCATTTCACTTGCCTTCGTGATGAATTTTTGAAATTGTACAGAGACTTCATGGACACCCTGTACGTATCGCCCAATAAAGTTTCCGTTTCTCGCGAAAAAATTCGCGCTCAAACGCACGTAAAAGTGCAGAGTGGTTGCTTTTTGGGACAATCTAATATTTGACAAAACAAATTTCGAAACAGAGAGGAAAAGCGACGGACGCGATCCGCGTCACCGAGTCACCGAGAACAAGCGTCTCGGCTTTCTCACAGAGGCGAAGAGAGCCTGCCAAAGGGAACGCCTTTAACGGTGGGCGATAAACTATGAAACAGCTCGGTGTCGGTTTCCTTCTCACCCCCGTCGCGCTCTTCACCGCGAGGAATTCGCGCGGAATGAATAAAATTCCTTATAAAATTCTCCGACGCGTGTGCGTACGCACATGTTCACTGTGGCACGCCGCGAATCCCCAAAGGCAAAAGAGGGCAGCGAGCGTTTTCCGTTTGTCCTCGTTTGCCCACGAAAACACGAATTTCTCGGATCGTCAGCGAATTTCTTGAGAGCTTTCACCTCACTTCCTCTCGCTGTGAAAATGATTTTCATTCACGCTCGGGGTTTTCCAGAGCGAGTTGACCACGCTGGTCTTGTATGCCGACGATTGTGGCGTGGCGTGCGTATGTGAAAGGAAGAAACGTGGTACGAGCCAAAGTTTCACCTGAAGCGTTTTTTTCTTTTTCTTTTTTCTTTTTTTGTATTAAAAAATTTCTCTTTCAAGTTGGATTCTTGTCTCGGAAAATTCCCTGGGAAATGGGCGACTGTGAGAAGACGGAATTATTAAGAACGCAGCTACCCTGGGGATAATTAACTTTTCGCCAGCGTACCCTTGTTTTATTGCAAGGATTATTAGTTCACTGTAGCTACCAATTTTAGTTAACAGATGCGTTACTACTAAATGAAGATTAGTAATTATTAGAAACAATTCTATATAGTTATTAGAAATAATAATCGTTCTCTTAGCCCTGTAACGTAATACGATTTATTGAAGCAATCGAAAGTCTGTTGTTTTGTTATAATGAAAAATGATTATCAGTCAACTGTAGCAACTTCAATTGATTATTAAATATATTACTTCGAACAAAATATTACTCAAAATGAATATTTAGTGATTAATAATTGTAAGAAATAATATAATAATATAATAATTATTTTTTATTTTCGTAAAGAATTATGATAGAATAGAGGCAATAGAAACTCTGTTGTTTCATTATGATAGAAGAAGGTTATTAGTTAATTGTAGCTATTTTAATTGATTATTAAATATATTACTTCAAACAAAATGTCACTAAATATTACATGAAATGAAAATTTGGTGACTAATGATTGCAGGAAATAATTATCTTTTATTTCTGTAAAGAATTATAATAGAATAGAGGCAATAGAAGCTCTGTTGTTTTATTATAACAGAAAAAGATTATTAAATAGTTAACTTATTAAAATGTTATTAAATAAATATTACTTGAAATGAAAATTTCGTGGCTAATGATTGTAAGAAATAATTTATCTTTTATTTTCGTAGAGAATTATAATAAAATAGTGATAATAGAAATTTTGTAATTTTATTACAAGAAAAATACTATTATTTAACCATAACCACTAGTTAATTATTAAATACACAACTTCAAGCGAAATATTACTAAATATTACTTGAAATGAAAATTTAGTGACTAATAATTATAAGAAATAATTTATCTTTTATTTTCGTAGAGAATTATAATAAAATAGTGATAATAGAAATTTTATCATTTTATTATAAGAAAAATACTATTATTTAACCATAGCCACTAATTAATTATTAAATACACTACTTTGAGCGAGATATTACTAAATATTACTTGAAATGAAAATTTAGTGACTAATAATTATAAGAAATAATTTATCTTTTATTTTCGTAAAGAATTATAATAAAATAGTGATAATAGAAATTTTGTTATTTTATTACAATAAAAAAATACTATTGTTTAACTAGTCAATCGTTAAATAGAGCGAAATATTACCAAACGTTACACTTCGAACGAAACTCTGGCAACCAGCAATTGTTAGAAATAATTCATCCTCCGTTTCCCCAACGAAAACAGGAAATAGCGAGGCTGTGGATGGAAAATCAAATTCTCGAAAACGTAACTTTCGTGCTAGACGAAACCAGTTACAGAGGGCTCGAATAACCTTCGAGAAAGCCGAACGATGTTGCAAATTTCGCCAATTATAGCGTCGTTTGTTCGTCAAATTGGCAGTCGTTTCGCTTCGAGTCGAGGCAAGGGGAACGAGCCCGAGAGAATCGAGCTGCCACACCACTCGAGCTGGATCTGTTTCTCTCCTTTTTTTTTTTTTTTTCTTTCTTTCATATTGAAAACAGTCACGTTCCTCTGCGGAGGTATTATCACAACCATGCTCTCACTGTCTGCGGTAGACTCGTCTCTCCAATCGTCTTCCATCCTTCCTGCAATTTGCTATTCAACCAGCACCCCCCCGCTGTTTGCCGAATAGTTTATCGAATACGTGTACGTCCGCGGCTGCTGCTTGATTGGCTGGTTGTGTGCGCAACTCCATTAGACCGTCCGTCGTCCAAGACGCATCTTGGAAACCAGCTTCCGCTCAGCCGCTTCCTTTCCATCGAGACTAACGAGAAAACGCGTTTGCAAGAACTTAATCAGTTGATTAATTTATGTTGATCGTTTATTTTTACGGACGACGCTTACGTTTCTTACGAGTTTCGCATTATTTTTTCAAAATAACAGAACTCGAATTAAAAATGGCTGTCTCTTTCGAGCTAGTTGAATATAAGCTTTCAAGGAGGAGAAAAAGTTTTAAGGATTTAGTTTTTTGCTTGCGTTTTGCTGCGTTTTATTCATTTCATACTGACAGCAAGTTTTTTTTTTTTCGTTTTGAGGGATTCTGTGGGGTTCTAATTTTTTTCTTTTTTTTTTTTTCGCTCGGAATAATTAAAGAAAGAAAATGAACAAACATACACGTACGTATCAGTGTTCCTGAAGAGGTTAAATAAGAAAGGGAGGAGAGAAGGAAACTCTTTAACCGGCAATTCCATAATCCTCTGTGGAAGCCAAAAGTTCATCGTTACATGATTTATTCGTCTTTACGCAGAGTTAGAAACTCTATCATGCTTCTGCGCATGCAAATTGTCTATAGACAAATGTTGGAGAACTTGGAATTCATGGCTGACTTATGACTCGCGCTATTTTTGAAGACTAAGACTAAGTCTTTGCTGGTTCATTAAAATTGTAGGTTATGTCAATAGCGTGCAGCGTACAGCCATAGCTCACGAGGCACCATTTCTCAATGGAAGTAGCCGAAAATATTGAAAGAAAACGAGCATTCGCCTTGAAACCCAAGAACCTCCAAAACCGATGAAAATACGAAGATAAACATATAAACGATAGTAAATAATAGTAATAATAGAAAATAAGAATATGAAATATTTCCAAAATATTTAAACAGAACGAACTTCCCATGAGACCCAAAATCCTTGAGGTCCAACCTCCAAAATCGATGAAAAGAGAAAAGAGGGAATTTTAAAATAGTGGAAATCTCGTCTGACACCAATTTATTTAGCAGGAAGAGATCATTATATACGTTATTATGCTCTTGAGCATTCTTCGATAGTGTGAAAACAACTATAGTCCTTTAGATATAATAATCTCTTGATGGTCAGTGCACAGTGTGCTGATATGTCACATACAAATTACGATTATCTCAACCGCTTGCGCTGGCGACTGATTGCGGACCATAACGAGTGACCACAAACCGTACACAGTGACATTCGTCGCTTTCTTTTCGAACTCGCCGGCACGATATCACGTCGGATGGATTAAGAATAAGTTTGTTATTTATTCTGCTTGTGTTACAGTTAAATATACTTTGAAAACTGTGGAAGTATTGCAAATTTTGGTGCAAAAAGTTCTTTTCTCGACGTGCGTGGCACGTCATTCCAGCGCAGGATGTTAATAAACCAGCGCGCCGCCAGCCTCGGCTGCGTCTCGATCCAAATAATCCTACCTTCTATACTAATCCACCCGCCACAAGTCGACAAAAGCGGAAACACTCTCGAGAATCATCGTCGAGAGCATCGCTTTCGGTATCGCGAAACAAACGAATCCCCGAAGCGTCTCGATCTCTCGAGAAGCTTCTACAACCAGTTATACTTCTCTCAGTTTCCTGTCTCCTCGCTCTCACCTTTTAACAGCGCCACGTACATACATACAACGAGAGACTACAAAGGCGACGGGGTAAAACTCGTTAAGTTGTTTGCCCCGACACCGGGGCAAAGCCAGTCCTCGCGCAACCATCGGTTTCACCGTGTAACACGAGTGCAAACTCGCGACTGTATTAGCCCGGGAACGACGTCGATAAACATTTGCGGATGGAGTTATATATTTCGACGATAGGTAGAAGAGCGAAACGGGGTTTTCCAAGGGGCGGGAAAATGTCTTTGCCCAGGTTTCTTCGGGGCAGCAGTATCGATTGTGAAACTCGGCTGCCAACTACTTCGAAACTTTCCACCGTTGGCATTCGTACGTACGTACGTACGTATGTTCGTTCGTTCGTTCGTTCTTGCGACTCTCTACTCGTTTTCGTACCTGCACACACTCTATCTCGACTCTCGTTCCCCTTTTACCTGATTACAGACTCCCCCGTTCGTCACGCGATTCGTCGCCGACTCGCGGCCATCGACGTTGAGGAATCAGAATCAGTTCTTTCTATTTTTTCTTTTTTTCTTTTTTTTTTTTGGACGGGGGAGGGGGAGGGGGGGGGGGAATTTTTATGTAGAGGGCACGAAACTTGTTTGATCGTGGGATTTTGTGGAAATTTATACAGAGTGGCCACCGGAATACAGAGTGGTCACTAAGTAAAAGACTGAGTGACGTGAAACGAAAATATTTTTTACAAACGCACGTTTCTTTGATTTTTTTAATTATTTTATTTGGAAATGTAATTAATGGATTTTTCTTCAGCGTTGTGTGCGCGAATTTTTATTAATTAAAATTTCTTTTTTTATGAATTCTTCAAACCCTTCAGTTTTTCAGTGGCCATCCTATATTTTGAAGACTTTTGGAAAAATATACGGAATTTTATGTACTGGATGGATGTTGCAGGAAGCACTAATTACGTATTTTCAATAATTTTGCGTCTTTTTTTTTATAGATAAATGCATAAAAATCCGCTGTGTCAGTGCTTGTATTACTATTATAATTAGTAGACTACTAATTTTTGATAATATGGTTAATAGAAATTTAGGTTCAATTATTTAATTTTGATAATCAATTATTTAATTGTAATAATTGCAATAATATTAATATTAATTCTTCGTAGTTACATTTTATAGTTTGAAAAGTAGACTACAGGTTTTTGAGAAATTTAGGATTAAATTATTCTAATTTTGAAATGGAAATGTACAGGACCAAATAAAATATCGTAAATTTAATTGCAATAATTGTAGTAATTATTACAACCATCCATAACTGCATAATATTAATTCTTTGTAGTTACGTTTTATAGTTTGGAAAAATTACAATCATCAGACTACAAGTTTCTAATAAAAGTTTCTTTACAAATTATTACAAAATTATTTATTTTTGGAATTTTTGAGACTATACAAAATCAACTAAAGTATCCTAAATTTAATTGGAGTAACTATTACTATATCATCTGCTATTACTATACCATCTATAACTATACAATATTAATTCTTTGTAGTTACATTTTATAGTTTGGTAAAATTATAATCAACAGACTACAAGTTTCTAATAAAAGTTTCTTTACAAATTATTACAAAATTATTTAATTTTGGAATTTTTCAGACTATACAAGATTAACTAAAGTATCCTAAATTTAATTGGAGTAATTGTAGTAACTATTGCTATGTCATCTGCAACCATCTACAACTATATAATATTAATTTTTTGTAGTTATTTGCAAGAAAACACGAGAGGTATCATACCTCTTGCAAACACGAAGAGGAGATCCGGGAGATTCTTATTCAATTCAAACTAAGAACCTTAAAATTCTTGATACACATTGTCGTCCGCAGAATACAAAGAGGCTCAACTCACAGTGTTTTTCTGCAGCCGTATACTTCATCAGACATTCAGAAAAGACCGAGCACAGAACGCAGCCCACTTAAAACACTGTCCTGTTTCACAGTCCTCTCTCACGAGGAAGAGAAAAACGATAAATTTAAACCTCCTTACAGAGGGAATGTCGTTTAACTCGCGGAACAATGCCAGACCTCCATAAATCTCACGCACATCCTTCTCAATATAAACCACTAAAGCTCAAATTCCCTTGTAGTTCCAATACTTCGTACGTTACTTAAGAACAAGTCTGCCTACCGTATATTTTCTTCTTTATTTTTTGAGCTGAGCCCTTGGGACAGATTCGCTATTTCCATTTCACGCAAGTACTTCGTTCCTACCAGAGGGACTTTTCTTAAAGATCTTCCTTCACACACGACTTCTACGAATTTTAATGCGGAAGTTTTGGAGTTTTAGAATCGTTTAGACAATATTTAGATCTGTGGGATCTTTTTAATTGGGGAATTTTGAGATATAGAATGGTTGGACTCTAGCAACTCTAGAGATTTTGAAATTTTGCGACTTCAGAATTTTGGGGGTTTGCAATTTTTTTAATTTTACAACTTTCGAACTTTGCAACCTTGAAATCCCTTTGAAACGACTTTTCTTAAAAATCTTCCTTTAAACACGAGTTTTACGAATTTTAATGCGAAAGTTTTGGAGTTTTAGAATCGTTTAGACAATATTTAGATCTGTGGGATCTTTTTAACTGGGGAATTTTGAGATATAGAATGGTTGGACTCTAGCAACTCTAGAGATTTTGGAATTTTGCAACTTTAGAATTTTGGGGGTTTGCAATTTTTTTAATTTTACAACTTTCGAACTTTGCAACCTTGAAATCCCTTTGAAACGACTTTTCTTAAAAATCTTCCTTTAAACACGAGTTTTACGAATTTTAATGCGAAAGTTTTGGAGTTTTAGAATCGTTTAGACAATATTTAGATCTGTGGGATCTTTTTAACTGGGGAATTTTGAGATATAGAATGGTTGGACTCTAGCAACTCTAGAGATTTTGGAATTTTGCAACTTTAGAATTTTGGGGGTTTGCAATTTTTTTAATTTTACAACTTTCGAACTTTGCAACCTTGAAAT
>NW_025109973.1:41050-42070 GCF_011392965.1 Frieseomelitta varia
ATGGTTGGACTCTAGCAACTCTAGAGATTTTGGAATTTTGCAACTTTAGAATTTTGGGGGTTTGCAATTTTTTTAATTTTATAACTTTCGAACTTTGCAACCTTGAAATCCCTTTGAAGCGACTTTTCTTAAAAATCTTCCCTTAAACACGAGTTTTACGATTTTTAATGCAAAAGTTTTGGAGTTTTAGAAACTTTTAGACAATATTTAGATCTATGGGATCTTTTTAACTGGGGAATTTTGAGATATAGAGCGGTTGGACTCTAGCAACTCTAGAGATTTTGGAGTTTTGCGACTTTGGAGATTCGCAATTTTGGAATTTGGAAGCTTGAAAACTTTGCGACTTTAGAATTTTGGGGGTTTAAATTGCACTTTGCAATTTTTTTAATTTTAAAAAAACTTTTGAACTTTGCAATCTTGAAATCTCTTTGAAGCGTCTTGGAATCTCGTTGCACTTTGGAACTTCGCGACTTTAGAATTTCGACGCTTTGCAATTTTAGCTTTCGAACCTTGGAGCAATGGAACTTTGGTGCTCTAGAACTTTGCAAGCTTCGAACTTCAAGACTTGGCAATTGTGCAACCTCAGAGCTTTAGAACTTTGAGGCTTTGGAACTTTGCAACTTTAAAGTTTGAAACCTTGCAGCTCTGCAACTTGAATTTTGGGGATTTTGCAGCTTTACAACTTTACAACTTTGGAACTTTGTAACTTCTGGAGTTTCGGGACACTCAGAGCTTCCGAATTTCCGAAGATTCAGACTTTCCAGAATTTGCTACAAAACTATAGAACTTCAAATTTTTTCAAAGACTTTGAAATTTTTTCGAGATCTTCGAAACTTCGAAAATTTTACAACAGAACCCCGAAATTTTGCAAAAGTCTTGCAAAAGAACATCAGTCTTCCTGTCAACATTCGCCCAGTACCTCCACATCTTCCAACAAACTCAAACATTCGAATTTTTAAAAACTTCTAGAAATTTGAACACGTTTCGAGATCTTCGAAATTTTGAAAATTTTACAACAGA
>NW_025109973.1:44685-57354 GCF_011392965.1 Frieseomelitta varia
CCAACAAATTCAAACATTCGAATTTTTAAAAACTTCTAGAAATTTGAACACGTTTCGAGATCTTCGAAATTTTGAAAATTTTACAACAGAACCCCGAAACTTTGCAAAAGTCTTGCAAAAGAACATCAGTCTTCCTGTCAATCTCCTCTCAGTACCTCCACATCTTCCAACAAATTCAAACATTCGAATTTTTAAAAACTTCTAGAAATTTGAACACGTTTCGAGATCTTCGAAATTTTGAAAATTTTACAACAGAACCCCGAAACTTTGCAAAAGTCTTGCAAAAGAACATCAGTCTTCCTGTCAATCTCCTCTCAGTACCTCCACATCTTCCAACAAATTCAAACATTCGAATTTTTAAAAACTTCTAGAAATTTGAACACGTTTCGAGATCTTCGAAACTTTGAAAATTTTGCAACAGAACCTTGAAACTTTGCAAAAATCTTGCAAAAGAACATCAGTCTACCTGTCAATCTCCTCTCAGTACCTCCACATCTTCCACCAAATTCAAACATTCGAATTTTTAAAAACTTCTAGAAATGTGAACACGTTTCGAGATCTTCGAAGCCTTCGAAACTTCGAGAATCTCGAATAGAACTCCGAAGCTTCTCGAATCCGAAGAATGCAGCGTTGAAGAAAGCAACTTCCTGCCAACTTCGATACATCCGCAAGCGTGTTACGCGCGGCACGAGTCAGGATTAATCTCGACGACTCGCTCGATCCTCGCGGAGTATAATTCAGCAAGTTACTGCTGCCAAGTTCAGTTGTCCCCCAGCGCGAACTTCATATTTTCCGCATATTGTCGACGAGATTAATTCCTAAGACGATACCGATTCTATTTCTCATTCTCTCTCTCTCTCTCTCTCTCTCTCTCTCTCTTCGTCTGTCGCTCGTGATTCTCTCCTCTGGTTGCTGCTTGTCGCACGCCAAGCGAGTAAGTGTAATACCTCAGCCACGGTTTACGATTTCGCTGCGGGATTCGAGGCTTGCACACGCTCGAGCATTACGTTCAACGTGATTGCATCTCGCGAAACGTCATTTGAGCGGAAACATCCACCATCCACCATCCTCGTCTGTGTCGACAGCGAAGAACTTGCCTTGAAGTTTTACCGCGGACGAGAGAACGCACGATCCAACAAGTCGACTCTCAACTCTTTCTCTCTCTCTCTCTCTCTCTCTCTCTCTCTCTCTCTCTCTCTCTCTCTCTCTCTATCTGTCTATCTATTTATGTATCTTTGCCCCTGTTGCGCGGTCCGAAACTTTCGAAATCACGCGTGCGTTCAGCGTTGGAAATTTGAAATTTGAATTTTGAATTCGCTGTCTGGATTCTTGAGCAAGTTTGAATCTTGAGCAAGATGATATCTTCTCTTTTTTTTTTCCTTTTTTATTTTGAAGTAACTGCGACAGAATTTGGAGGAATTTTTGTGACTTGACGGGTCTATAGTTTCGCGGAATTTGAATTCTGAATTTTAGTTTAATTTATTCGCTGGGTTATTCGCAAATTTGAATTAAAGCCCAGGAGACTTAGTGTTTCCTTTTCTTTTTTTTTTAATTCCAGGAAAGTGCGATAAAATTTGGAAGATTTATAAATTTCGAATTTTAGTTTAATTCATTCGCTGAGTTATTCGGAAATTTGGATTAAAACCCAGGGGACATGATATTTTCTTTTTTCTTTTTTTTATTCGAGGAAAGTGCGATAAAATTTGAAAAGTTAAATTTTGAATTTTAGTTTAATTCATTCGCTGGGTTATTCGCAAATTTGAATTAAAGCCCAGGAGACTTAGTGTTTCCTTTTTTTTTTTTTTTTTAATTCCAGGAAAGTGCGATAAAATTTGGAAGATTTATAAATTTCGAATTTTAGTTTAATTCATTCGCTGGGTTATTCGGAAATTTGGATTAAAGCCCAAGAGACATGGTATTTTCCTTTTTTTTCTTTTTTTTTTATTCGATGAAAGTGTGATAAAATTTGAAATATTAAATTTTGAATTTTAGTTTAATTCATTCGCTGGGTTATTCGGAAATTTGGATTAAAGCCCAGGAGACATGGTATTTTCTCTTTTTCTTCTTTTTTTTTATTCGATGAAAGTGCGATAATATTTGTAAGATTAAATTTTGAATTTTAGTTTAATTCATTTTCTGAGCTATTAAGAAAGTTTGAATCGGAGTGCAGCAGTAATGATATCTTCTTTTTTTCTTTTTTATTTTAAAGTAATTACGACAGAATTTGGAGGAATTTTTTCTGACTTGACGGGTCTATAGCTTCGCGAAATTTGAATGTTAGTTTAATTTATTCACTAGGTTATTCTAAAATTTGAATTAAAGCCCAGGAGACTTAGTGTTTCCTTTTTTTTTTTTTTTTTCAATTCGAGAAAAGTGCGATAAAATTTAGAAGATCAAATTTTGAATTTTAGTTTAATTTATTTTCTGAGTTATTAAGAAAGTTTGAATCGAATCGTAAAAGAAATAGTGTCTTTTTTTTAAATAAACACATCAAAAGACGCATGTTTTGAAAATGAACACATGTTCTTCCTTACTAGAACTTCGAAAAGTATAACGTTATATTCAATATGTTGAATAAACATATCAAAAGACATATGTTTGACGATGAGTGCATCCTTGACTTGTCGCATGTTAAACGTTTAGACTTCTGTTGATCGTCGAAATTGACAAAAAGAAATATCAAGACGTTTCTCAATTCAACAGGAAAGCACCAAGAATCCACTTTTCTCACAAAATTCTCGCGTGAAACGCATAAAAGAGTCAGTGGTGCATTCGAAAGATCCACCCACCCTATCAAAGGTCGTCGATGTTTAATATTTCAGCAGGCTAGCTTCTCTCTCTCTCTCTCTCTCTCTCTCTCTCGTTCTTTCCCTGTCGTTGGGAGGAAGCCTTGGCTCGTCGCAATATTTAATTTGCCCCTCCTTTCGCAAAGTTAGCGGTGCCTGTTCACGAAATTTGCATATAACGTGCCCGTGTCGCAGCCGCTGGGAAAAAACTCAAAGGTCGAAAATTCGCCTCACGTATCGCTGTGCACGAGTGCAGGTTGCATTTTTTAATCTTCCTTGCGCTGACGCGATCGTTCCACGTCTTCGAGATGTCTCGCCGACTTTTCATTACATAAACTCAAACTCGCCGAGTCCCGAACCTTTCTGCTCTCGGTAATTTCGTCGTTTCTTGCCCCCCACCTCTCGTTATATATTTTTCAGAAAACTCGACTCGTCGGGAGAACCGAGCAACAAATAAAAAAGAGACGAGCTCTCCTTTTTTTTTTTTTTTTTTTTAATTGGAACAATAATTCGGAACGCAATTCGTGGACAGAATTAACGGAAATTAACAGAATCTGCGCCAGACGCGGCTGAAACTGTAATTTAATTATGGTAACGGAATGATAATGACGTATTTAGGGAAATAATTGCGATTTTCAAAAGGGGAAATTTGAAGTGTATCGTGTTGCAGTATTTCGACCATAAAATGACACGACTGTGGTGATACTCGCGTCGTGAGAATAACACAATGAATATCGTAATTGTGCAATGTTCATTGTACAAGAATAATTTTTACAAATCTTCAGTAAGTAGTAGTATATAATATTGCAGCGTATAGTTATAAAAATGAACCGGTATCATTAGTGACATTTTACGAATCACAAGTTGCAAATTATTCTGTAATTGCTAAATTTAAATTCGATCCACCTCTGTTTTTCAGAACCACCTCTTTAAAATTAGATCAACCTTTTATCAACACTTCACTCTGAGTATCATCACATTATTCGTCGCTCTTGTTAGATACAGGGTGGGTCGAAAGTTTCAACAAAACATCAAAATATCAGAAAAAAATCTAATATTAATTTTATTAATTTCAGAAAAGTATAATTTAAAAACATTATTATATTTCATTTAAAATTTTTAAAAATAATTTAATTTAATTACTAGCTATTAATATTTAATAATTTATTCTACTTAATATTTTTAAAAAAATCTAATATTAATTTTATTAATTTCAAAAAAGTATAATTTAAAAACATTATTATATTTCATTAAAAATTTTTAAAAATAATTCAATTTAATTACTAGCTATTAATATTTAATAATTTATTCTACTTAATATTTTTAAAAAAATCTAATATTAATTTTATTAATTTCAAAAAAGTATAATTTAAAAGCATTATTATATTTCATTTAAAATTTTTAAAAATAATTCAATTTAATTACTAATTATTAATATTTAATAATTTACTCTACTTAATATTTTTAAAAAAATCTAATATTAATTTTATTAATTTTAAATAAAATTCAAACGCGATTGTTTCATCGTGTTATTTTTCCTGTGTTACTTTAATCTATAAAAAAAAAAATTTCTTTTTTTAAAGTTACTCTGTATAGTATCTTATAAAATTATCAATTATAAACGTCCTTCAATTCGCCACTGTACTCCGCTCTCCTTCTACAGGAAAATTTAATTGAAAAGAAATAATGACTGAACATCTTCAGTCAAAGAATTTTTTCTTCAGTTCCGAAACGACAGATCGAATATTCCCGGCACGTTCAATTTGCATTCGGATCAAAGGATCGCGGGGACAACGCTAACGACATTTATCGTTAGAAGAAAAACCCGTCTGGAAACACGATCGTTAACCTGATCATCGAAAACCGAAGAATTTCAATCCTCGCCGTATCATCCAGCTAAAAAACTCGATATTCCAATATTTGCCTTCCTTTTCGTATACCTTTCCGTAACAATCCTCTACACCGGAATCCGATGAAACTTGTACCTGAAATACACGTCGAAACGAATTCAGAGATATACAGTATACCAACGAAAAGTTTGCTGCATTTGTTATTTCATATTTGGATTAACATTTCGTTACAAATTAATTGCTGTGTATTTTCTGATTACATTGCATAACGATATGTTTATTTTTGATCCACACTTACCTAAAGTATTTTATACTAAAATATTTTAAACTAAATTACTTAGGTAAATTTTTATACTAAAATACTTAGGTAAATTTTTATATTAAAAATTTTTTTTATACTTAGGTAAATTTTTATATTAAAAATTTTTTTTATACTTAGGTAAATTTTTATATTAAAAATTTTTTTATACTTGGGTAAATTTTTAAACTAAAATACTTAGGTAAATTTTTATACTAAAATACTTAGGTAAATTTTTATATTAAAAATTTTTTTTATACTTAGGTAAATTTTTAAACTAAAATACTTAGATAAATTTTTATACTAAAACACTTTAGGTAAAAGCATTATCGTTGATATTACAAACACAGTGAATGTGAGTCAAAGTATTTGTAAGCTTGACGAAAGAATTGTCGATCATAAACTTTTAAAATTTTACGAAAAAAAATTTTACGCTCCGCTTGGATTTATTTTAAAATGCGAATATTTATATTTATCTTCAGCACGGAGTTCTCTTTTTCCAAAAAAAAAAAAGAAGGAATCATTTTCACATTTTCAGAATGCTCCTTAGTATCACAGTTTTTCGTATAAATCAAATTTTTTGTATAAGATGAAAGACATAAATGTCACGCAAATTAATCGCAGTTGAAGTGAAACTTTCTGTTTCTAAAAAAATTAATAAAACTTCTTAGAAATTAACCTGTAGATTAAAAGTGAAACGAAATGGAAAGTTCTGCGAAATTCTGTGGAAAACTAAAGAAAAAAAGATGTCAATTACGATTTGTGAAAAAGATGATTTCAACTCGTGCAACAAAGGTCACAATACATACATAATGAGAGTTAAATGTATCAATAAATTTTATCCACGACATGAGTTGATATTAATTATAAAAATATATGTATATATATGTTTCATACATCCAAATTTTTACACCAACAGTGTATATTTATGAGACGAGAGCGAGTAAAGGCGAATCTAACCTAATGAAACAACCGGTGGAAAATGGAAATGAAAGAAAAATGAAAGAGGGAGTAAGGAAGTCACGCGCTTCTATCTGCGAATATTTTCCATTTAACCATTGGCAAATGTTAAACGAGGCGTAGCTTTCAATACTGTTTTTACGCTCGGTGATATTTAATTCGATGGCCAACCTTTGTGAAGCTCATCTCTCGTGGAATTTCCATATAAACGCGCGCGATAGTTTAAACACCGTCCCGAATGCAAATGCATTTTCTTCGCTCACGGAGCTTGACATTTTTCCCCCCTCTCTCTCTCTCTCTCTCTCTCTCTCTCTCTCTCTCTCTCTTCTCTCATCTTTGCTCGTGATTTTCTACGACGAACTAAAACTGAATGAAGAATGAAGACACGTTTAAATTACGCTTCATATCTCAGTCCTAAATTATAATTCGACCGTGGATGTTTGTGCAAACTTATAATATATATTTAACATATCTTGAACTAAACTGAAACCTCTGTTTATACTAAATTACGTATTAAAATCTAAATGTCGGCCTTCTTGCTCTCAACATCGCAAACGACAAATAAATATATTTATTTTGGATATTTCAATCGCGGGTTGAACTGTGAATTCCTTTAACCAGTTGCGGACCATAACGAGTGACCGAACCGTACACACACAATAACTAGTCGCTTTCTTTTTCTTTCCAACTCTTTTGAAATTATCGAAAGGCAAATGAATTTATTACTTGTTTTGTCTATTTTTGTTTCACTTAAATATACTTAAACTTCTTTACTTAAAATATAAATTAAACCATCGTTACAGTTATATTATAAAAATATATTAAACGATTTTACTGAAAATATTTTGTTTCACTTAAATATACTGAAAACTGAGAAAACGTTGCAATTTTGGATGTTTTGAATGTTGCAGTATACTAAAAATATTTTGTTTCACTTAAATATACTGAAAACTGAGAAAACGTTGTAATTTTGGATGTTTTGAATGTTGCAATATACTAAAAATATTTTGTTTCACTTAAATATACTGAAAACTGAGAAAATGTTGCAATTTTGGAACAAAAAAATTCACGTCATTCCAGCGCAAGAGATTAAATCTCCAAGAGAGAAAGAAAAAAAAAAACAATCACCGCAGTCGGTGACTCGGCGATCGCAGCGAGGAGTTGAAACGAGTACTTTCTCGCCGATAATGCGTCATCTATCTGATGGTTATCACGCGCAACAATAGATAAACGACGTTGCTCAGCAAAATCCTGAATACCGAGAGACGGTGATCGATCTACGAGGGGCATCGATCATTCTCTCTTGCGAGCGCGATTCTTCCCGCGCGTTGACAGCGAAACTTTATTACACGGCGTATTTTCGTTTCTCCATGAACCATTGAACGCGAGCACGCGTACGTAGCTGTGTAATATTTCCTTCCTTATTGGAGGCTCGCATGCCTACAACAGCCCTGTCAAAGAAAGTTCGAGTTCCCGCGGAATGAGATAAATCTCGGGAGAATATTCGGAGATATTGAGAAACATAAGTTCCGGAAGGAATTTTATTCTCGTCGCGGTGCATCAATTCCATCAATTTAACAATTTTTTAATATCTTTTCTTTTTTTTTTTTTTTTGAAAATTTAAAAGTTAATATGGCGACGTGCGAATTTCAGTGAAATACTTTTAATTGAATTTTCTTTTTTTTTTTTCCTGAGTGCGACAGATGGGTGTAATTTTTATCGATTACTCGTGGACAAAAGGGAAAGAATTTCGTTCGATTCTTTGGTGTCGAAGATTTAAATGAATTAATGAAAATAAATAATTATTAAAATAAAATTGTAATGTTATTATAATTTTATTTTAATAGTATTTAAATTATAAATAAATTATTATTATTATATATAATTTATATTATTATAATTTTATTTTAATAATATCAAAATTATAAAAAATTATTATTATTATTATATATAATTTATATTATAATTTTATTTTAATAATATTAAAATTATAAATACATATTAAAATAAAATTATATTAAAATTATGAAATTACATATAAATAAATATAAAAATAAAATTATATTAAAATTATAAAATTACATATAAATAAATATAAAAATAAAATTATAAAATTATGTATAAATAAGTATAAAAATAAAATTATAAAATTATATATAAATAAGTATAAAAATAAAATTATATATAAATAAATATAAAAATAAAATTACATTAAAATTATATTACGTATTTAAAAAATTAAAAAAAAATTATCAACAAATTTAAATAAATTTCCCGCCGTGTATCTGTCTTGTTCTCGAATTATTTTCGAGGCTCGATGTATCACGTTTTATTACCACCGAACAATTTCACGGCTTACCGAGCCTCAAAGAACCTCAGCTTCGACATTTATCGCGAGACACGCCTATGCAAATCATGGACGTTTAAAATAGCATGATTGTCAACGACGCGTGCGTACCTCTCTCGCCGATAATGAAAAATTAAACAGTGAAATGATGTTCGAATATTTCGTCCGCGGCAAGAAGATCCCTCGTATCTTTAAGAAGTATTTTACTTAGTACAATTTTCGTATCAAGTCAGCGAACAATTTTGTCCGCATCCGTCATTTTCTCGTTTCCAAAAAATTCGCCAACGTTACTCGTTTCTTGTTTCCCTCGAACGGCGAGCTTTAATTTCGAACGAAAGGGTTGACAACACCGGCTGAAAATTCTTCTCAATTTACCAAACGATATTTCCCACGATATTTTCATCGCTCGCGGGGAACCAGCCGATTCGAGCGAGTTGGAGCGAGAATTTCCAGCCCCCGACCTAATATTTCATCCCATTGTACGCATCAAACAAGCAAAAGATCCATCCATTATACTCAATTTATCGTTCTCCTCGCCTAGCTACACCCGCCTGCTATCTAATATCGTTCCACGAACGAGGCGAATGGAAGACGACGAAAGGAGGAGGGGAGAAAAAAAGAAAGAATGAAAGAAAGAAAGAAAGAAGAACGGGGGTGAAAACGATTCCGCGGTCGTCGTGCAACGCTCCCGCGAGCGATCTATCGGCGACGGGGGTGGGACTCGCTTTAATCTGCCGTGTCGTCCACCCCCAAACCTCCGTCTTCCTGTACAATGGACGATTGCCCGGTTATTGACGAGTAAACGGCGAAACAAACGGTTCACCGGATCGCGTGAAATATTCTCGATTAACGATAAAGGCCGGCAATCTGTTCGTCGCCGAAAATTACCGGCGGAAAAAGGGGGGAAAAAAGTGAAACGGAAAGGAAATAAAAAGAAAAATTGCGACTTACCAAACGGGGGATCAGCGAGGCAATACGTTTCCAACTGGCGAGAAAGGAGACTGGAAAAGAGAAAGACCGATTTATAGAATAAAATCAGCTTTTCGTTTAGAAATGAAGTGTATACTTAATATTTAACGTTCTGAAACATGTTTCGAAATTACAGTATGCACGTCTCCATCTGCAAGTCTCCAGCGAGAGTTTTTTTTATAATGGAAAAGTCAAGATCCCATGTCTATCTTTGTAATTTGTGTCTGAATGTATTACAATAGTATTCGTAAAGAAATGTTCGAGGGAATTTGTTGACCCTCTATTTGGAAAAGTTTGCCAGAAATACGTGAATGATTTCTTTGATATATTTGTTTGAACGAAGATTGTTCTGCAAAACGGTATGTATCGTTGAGAAATACTAATTTCATCGATTTACAGAAAAACGGTATATCTTCAATAATTTCCGAAATATTTAACAAAATGTGATTCGAATCCCCAACTTTAAGGGTAGTTTTCACCCCCTTCGACATCGACTGATAAAAAAAAACAAAACGCGGGTAGAATATTTGTGCCAAGTTTTATCAAAACATGTTCCTCTGTTAGTGTTGGGCCAATAAATTTCGAGGAGTATAATATGATTGACGAACGTACAATTTCTATCGTTTCTATCAAGGTTAATTCATTTAATTTTTATTGTACCAATAGTCTCCAGAATAAAAGAATATATATACATGTAGTACATATGTAGGTGTTATAGCAACAAGTATAATAATATTTAGAAATTGAATTAGAAACTTGAATTTAACACGTCATTGCTAGACTAAGAAGTTCCCTGCATATTTCGATCGACGGGACTGGAGAAAGAGGAATTGTGAATGGAATTGTGAACTATTTTAAATTTCAAGCAAACGCATGAAAAAAACCCGCAGTTCAGTTGTTATTTTCATATGTAAAATTTATTCTAATTCGAAGCAAGTGTCCTTACACTTCTGAAATAATTTTTCTAGCTCTTGTGAAATGCATACATGCAATACTCTTGTACTTTCTTTTTATTTTCAACAAAGTCTTTTACTAAGCCTGGAACTACTAACTAAAAAATTAAAACGCAAAATATCGCTCGAAGACATTAATACAAAAAAAAAAGAAAAGAAAATAGAGAAACTTTATAATGCAAATTTTCATTTAAACATTTTACGAAAAATACACACATTCTGCGTGTATAAAGTATAAAGTATTCAATAAAAGTCATAATAAATTCATCATTTTTCTCACTTTGGTAGCATTTGGTAGAGTTGATAGTTGGTAATTTAATGTGAAAGGAACTATTTACTAGAATATTACTATTGCAATTGACATTGTCACAATTACAATTTTACAATTTTCATATTATTGCGTCGAGAATCTTGCACGTTATCGCCGTGATATAGACGACAGAATTAAAGAAAGGAGAGAAAAGAAACACGTGATTCGAGACGAAGCAACGAAAATTCGCGGATGCATGTTTCCGCCGTTGCCGAGAAATCAAGCGGAGGGAATTATTAATTAAATGTATGGAATTGAAGCAGAACCGATGGAGATGAATGATATTAATCGCTTTGTGTTAGCCGCCAACCGGGCTCGCGAGCGAATTACGAAAATACACGTATTATCTATTGACATTCGGATGTGTTCGTATGCGACTCGACAGGCGGGGGAATTCTGTATGGAGTACGAAGTTGGTGTAATTAATTAGCGGAGCAATTACCAGGCGTGTAATGAAGCCGCGCGAACGAATCGAAGGCACGCGAGACGATCGCGAATAATCGCTCTGTTCCCCCTGTTAACGAAGATCGTACATTTCTTTCCTTTCTTTCCTTTCTTTTCTTTTTTTTTTCTTTTTTTTCAACAGAGAATACTTTTACGAATTTGGCACGAATTTGTCGTTTCGCTGCAAAGCGGAAGTAACGTGGCAAAAATTTGTAATCGTCAGTCACGGTAATTTGTAAAAATCAGTATTTTGTTTTGTAGCATTATTCTTTGGTGTTTTATTTATTTATTTATTTATATATTTTTATTATTATTATTTTCTTTCGTGCAATTTGTAACTCAGAGTGAATAAAAGTTCAATATTTTTAATTAGAAGTTTAGAGTGAATAAAAATTGATATTGATACGATACTAACGATAATATATACAATCAGTATGTGATATGGTGTTGATAATAAAAATAATATTGTTAAATAATAAAAACGTTTTAATAAAAAATTATTTAAACTCGTATATCTAATTCTATATATAAAAGTTACTGAAAAAATAAATATTACTAAATTACTAAATAAATAAATAATAAAATCTTATGATCTGTAATTGAAAATACATTTATTTTTATTGAATTTAATCTAAAATTATGTTTCATTCTAAAAATTAATTCACAATTAAATAATATGAAATATATTCTTAAAAATAACATACTTAAACTTATAATAAATAATATAATTCTAAAAATTAATATTTTTATAATAACTTTATATCTTTCACAATCACAATTTTTCTTAAGCTATATTAAATAAATTATTAAATTAAAAAATAATTTACTGGAAACAAATGGATTAATAATATGAAAAAAATTCATTAATTTACAATTAGTTATATACTGATTGTATATATGAACATTTTCTTATATCTCTATATATTAACGTATTCTTTAATATTAATAGACAAAAGTTGAAGTTCTCCTTCGTTCCAATTAAAAATATAATCCGCCTAAATTTCTCCTGCAATTGGAATAAATTTCTTTTCCTGCAGACGAGGCTGACAACTCCGATCGTTTATCCCACGGTTATACCGTTTCGTGAAAGAGCACTTTACCCCAAATCCGTTCCAACGTTTGCGATCCCCCGATTCGGGTATTCGTGCCAGTTTATCAACGCCGCAAGAACTAAGAAGCGCGTAAAGTATGAACGAACCTATCTACAGCTTAATTAGGAGCATTAATATGGATAAACTGGGAATCCTCGACGCGGAGGATTTGCATATTGGCCGGCTGCCGGCGAGCACACCTTCGAATTCCCTGGCTATTTTCCCTCTCTTGCTGTTCGACAACATCCGGATTTGCTTTAAAACCTCGTAGATTATGTCTCAAGAATCTAGGATTTCTGGTTACGTTATTGTATTGACAATGGGGATGAAGACGTTGTTACGAGGATACTCGAATGGGAAGTCGAGTGGTACGTTGACGACGATTGTCCGTGTTGCAGACATATCTTGACTTGAGAATATGAAATAAAATGAAATAAAATAGAATAAAATCTACGAGTGTAGATGAATGATATCTTTCATGCGTCAATTGTTATTTAAAATATAAAATATTTAGTCTAAATATAAAATATTCAGTCTAAATATAAAATATAAAATATTTAGTCTGAATATAAAATATTTAGTCTAAATATAAAATATAAAATATTCAGTCTAAATATAAAATATAAAATATTCAGTCTAAATATAAAATATAAAATATTCA
>NW_025109973.1:57385-68744 GCF_011392965.1 Frieseomelitta varia
AAATATAAAATATAAAATATTCAATCTAAATATAAAATATAAAATATTTAGTCTAAATACAAAATATAAAATATTCAGTCTAAATATAAAATATAAAATATTTAGTCTAAATATAAAGTCTATCTACTAAGCCAAACGATATCGACAAAAAATGTGGAAAAGTCATAACTTCTAGAATTTTTATCTTTGTAATAAATTAATGAACATACTCTTATTGTTAAAAATTTCTATACCTCTGCTCTGTCCGGATATCAGACCTAGAAGGAATTGAAGATAAATCCAAGCAAGTCAAAAAGCCAATTCTATACTTCTTTTATTAGAATAAGAATTAGAAATAAATTCAAGCAAATCAGAGATATTAAAATACAGAAGAAAATCAATAAATTATTATTTCTGTTGCTTGTACCTTTCAATATTTCTTATACTTTTACTGTCACAGGATATCAGACCTACAAGGAATTGATGGATCAAATTCAAACAAAAAGTCAGAAAGCCAATTCCAAAGCTGTTTCTTTTGTTACAACATTAAAAAGAATTAAAACTAACTTCAAGCACGTCAAGAAATATCAAAATACAGAAGAAAATCTACAAATTATTATTTCTATTACTTACACCGTTTAACATTTCCTATCACTTTCAGGATACTAAACGTACAAAGAATTGAAAACAGATCCAAACATATCAGATTCTGCAGCTCCATTAGAATGACTGCAGCTCATAGAGAACGAAGCAAGCAAAAGAATAATAAAGAAAGAGGAGTCGTAGATCTTCCAACTCTAGAAAATCATCAATCTACAATAGCAATCTCCAGTGTTAAAATTCTACGTTACGCCTATAGAAGGCCTATCAGAATGTGAAGAAGAGACATGACAAATTGCAACGTCTGCGATTGTCAGCGATCCATTGTTCGAAGAAAATCGATCGCCTGGTATCTCGTCGGCGCAATCGATCAGATAGAGGAGGCCTTGTATGCGGTTTCAGTCGGGATCCAAGCAGCGTCTAATTGCACCTAAGGGAATCGGGGTCGACGCCGCAAACGCATCTAGGCCGCGATCTACGTAGCCAATTAACCGAGTCGTTGAATTGCATCGTAAATACGTACGAATGGCCTATCGCGATTCAACGTCAAACCGACGACGAATGTGCATTCTCTTCCCTGTATCCCTCTGTCTATTTGACGCGTACCTGACAAGAGAACGATTCAAACAAGTGCCAGTGATTTCGCGGAGGTTCTCTCGCGCGACGAGAATTGCTGAGATTAAACTGGGATAACGTGTTTCTTCGTCCTCTGTCTCTGCGTTGTCTTCCTCTTTTTGTTTTTTTTTTTTTTCTGCGTTGTTCGTCTTTGATTCTTGCTGAAAGCTTCTTTGATATGTGACATATGAAAGGAATGTTGCCCTGTAGTTCATTGCAATTATTTTAATTCTGACAAACGATTTATTTAATTCGTATCTCGACGGTGCTTGTGGATAACGTTTTAATGTGATAACGAACCATCGTAGTGTTCAAAAAGAAAACGAACATGTGAAGTTAAACGTTTTTTAAACGTTCATTACTTGGAAGTGCAAAGGTACATCTTACTTTTTCCAGTTTATCAGATTAAACGTAGTACGGTAGACCCTCCCTCATATAAATCTCTATTATTCGAGCTATAGTTTCAATAGTATTTTTAATTAGTGTTTTTCAATAGAGATGTTATATTATCAGGGCAAAACATCTGTTAATTTTTAATTTCTATTCTACTCTGGCAATATGACATTTGAACATTGAGATATTGGAAAAGTACAGTAGGTACACTACTGTACATATACAAAATTGTTTGAACAGAATATACAGAAAATTTATTTTCCTTTTGCACATGTCATCTAATGACACAAAAGTTTAATAATATAATATAATAATAAATATAATATAAAATAATATAATATAACATAACATAATATAACATAATATAATATAATATAATATAATATAAAAATGTCATAATCACCAGTTTAATAAAATTTCATCTTCTTCATATATTTCTGCATCTTTTGCATTTTCACATCCTGAAATTTCCCACATAAATGCACAAAAACAATTTAAAATCAAATCATTTTTCGATCAGGCACGTCTATCTGAATTAATAGAAGAAAGTCTATAAATCGAGGTGTTTCATATAGTATAACAATCTATATTTGTATATATAAAATCTGATCGTGAAACGTTGAAAGTCTCTTCTCTAAAGTCGTTCGTCAAACTATCTTTTGTTCTATCGATCCCACTTGAACTGACACAGAAGTCGAGGTGTTCGGCTGATTGTTAAAATTCAATTCGTTCAACGCAGAGACATGCTTTCGAAGCATGGATGCGCAATTGACGAGACGTGTCTTTTCGTAACAAAGTCGAGATCGTCGATCGTCGAAAGAAAGACGCTGGAGCCATAGAAGAGGCGTGATATATCGATCGATACGATCTCCACGTTGCGTATTTCCATGCGTTTCACCTCGGACTCTGGTTACAGAGTCTCTGAACATCAATCTGAAATATGGAGAAATCGCTGGAGATAATGACACACTCGAACGTCCAAACGGCAAAGCTAAGAGTTTAGTCGAGTTGGTGAGTTTGTATGATTTCATCGTGGATACACCGAGGCATACCGATTTTCTATGCTGTTCGAGTATGTTTCGAAGGGTTCTCGCTGGCAAAGGATATAAAGCGGATTGCAAATTGGAGTGGCTGTAAGATTGGAGTGGATTTGAAATACGATTCTTCGGGAGGTTGTGTGTGTATCAAGGGTTTAACAGCGAGGGATCGTTTTAAGTAGATAATTAATTGCAAGAGAAAACGAGAGGAAAGAAACCTTGCATTATTTAACGATAACGATTCTTTCGTTCAATTTTCTTCTTTTTTTTTTTTCTTTTTCTTTTTTAACGAAGTGTATGGAGATTCTGGCAGAGAAGAAATTAATTTACATACACGTATTTTCATTCATCATAATTAATTACTGACGGGTGTTTCGTTTCAAATTCATCCACCTAGTCGTTTCTGCGTAACATCTTTAACCGAGGGTACATTTATTTATTTTTCCCAAATAATTTATCCCAAAAACGACAAAAATAATATTCTTCTGTTCGAAAGTAATACTGAGAATTTCCCTACGTTCGTCGCAGTTCAATTTATAATTATACACTCGTATTTTAATGAACGCACGAGTAACAACTTGTACGAAATATTATTATTTACATTTCGGAAACAAACGTAATACTTTGTCCGAAAATTTTTCCTAAAAACTTCGAAATTCGAAAGACCGCTGCATCAAATTAAGATCCTCGACTACTTTGATGATCCTTTCTTCACGTCCAATCTCCGCGTCGTCCATTCCATTTGCTAAGATTAAAAAAGAAAAAAAAGAAAAAGATCTCATTTCGGTACGAACGTCTTCTTTACTCAAGAAGAACAAACCGGCGGTAGATGAAGGAGGCAAACGTCTGGCGATCGAGCAAAGTGGCTGAAGCGCGGCAATTTGATCGATTGCCACGATCCCGGAGGAGTACTCTGGATTTCTTCTTTGTTCCCTTCGCAAATCACCGTGGAGTAAAATGCACTTGTCGGTTCTCAATTCGCGAGAGAAAGGAGGAAAAAATCGTTGGACAATTCTTGGATAGTTCTGTCAGTGATGTCGGTATTGGTGACCTGGAGATGTTGGTCGGCCGATTCGTTCGTTATCGGTTGAAACGCTTTGACAGACGGCGATAAATTCGAAACGTCGTGTCGATTCTTGCTGAAAGCGATCGCGAACACGCCAACTTTAATCGTCTTAACGTTTCTCGCGATATTGTCGTCTCGTTATCGCGGCCCTCCGTTTGTTATCGTTTCGATTTCGACGTCAACGAAACGTCCCCCGAATCTCGTTTGTCGACGAGACTGATAGGACTATTTTCTCGTTTAAATATCACTCGTTTAGCGCCCTTAAAGTGGGCTTCTTTCATTTTGGGGAATTTCTAGTTTATCGACTTTTCCTAATTTTAGATATTTCGCTAAAAATTGGACAATTTTCTGTTTGAATATCACTCGTTTAAACCTTAAATGGACTTCTCGAAGCGTATATGTTTCATTTTGGTGAATTTCTAGTTTATCAACTTTTCCTAATTTTAGATATTTCGCTAAAAATTGGACAATCTTCTGTTTAAATATCACTTGTTTAGACCTTAAGTGGACTTCTCGAAGCGTATATGTTTAATTTTGGTGAATTTCTAGTTTATCGACTTTTTCTGATTTTAGATATTTCTCTCAAAATTAGACAATCTTCTGTTTAAATATCACTCATTTAGACCTTAAGTGGACTTCTTGAAAAGCACATGTTTTATTTTGGTGGATTTCTGGTTTATCGACTTTTCTCAATTTTGGCTATTTCGCTGACCTATAACCTTTTTAATGTGACTTTTTTTTAAAGTATAACAAGTATATACAACAAAAAGTATAACTATATAGAAGTAACTAGAGGACAAAAGAAAGGCAAAGAAAGAAGGAGACTCTATGTACAAGGAGCGAAAAATAGTTTTGAACTTGCACTTTCCCGTTATTTTCTACTTTTCTTTCCTATGCTTTCTTCGTTGTTTCGCCGTTTCTTTGCCGTTTATTTCGTTCCACGATCGTCGATAATTCAGAGCGTCGAGGTGAGGGAAATTCGAGGGAAAATTCTGCGGATTAATATTTTTTTATATCGCGCACTCAACAGTTTTGATTTGTTTCGAGCGTTTCGGTCGCTTCAAAAAAAAACGCGGTTAGAACTCCGCGAAAAAAAAGGAAGAAGAAGAGGAAAAAAAAAAAGAAAAATTAGAAACGAAACGGCACGCGGAGACCCGCGAGTTTAAATATTTTTTTTTTCCTGCTCTTTTTTCAGTTTTCGTCCGTTCGTTTTTCAACAGAGGCCAGACCACTGGTTTTTTCCCCCAAATTGCTCGTTTTCGGTTATCATCCGCTTTTTTTTTTTTTTTTATTTATTTCTTTTGAATCCTTTTGCTACCCTTTTCTCATTTTTTCTTTTGGCAACGTTTGACACTGTTTGAGCGGAACTATGCGAGCAGAGGATTTGTTTGATTTGCCGAATAGTCGGTTACAGCGAGCTATTGACGAAAAATGCGTGGCTTTCCCGCATCGAGAGAGTTGGATTCAGGGACACGATTAATCGTTGGGATGATAAAAATACTTTTAAAACGTGACATTATTCGTGTTTCTGATAAAAAGATCGGAGTTTGGTGGAACACTCTACACACGATCAATTTCCTATCTTTCTATTTAGAATTTCCATTCAAAAACTAGGTACAAACGTGCTCGAAACTTCTGGAGCATAACATTTTTCAAAAGAAATAACATTTCCAAACTTTTGCAGTGAAGGTGGATCAGAACTGTAATAACTTTAAAAAAGTAAAAATTAGATGAACCTCAGAAAGAAATTAATTATTACCCCGAATAAAGTCCAAAATTATAAACAATTCATATATTGCAATAATTAAATTAATTATGTACAATTAAATCAAACTTTTCCCTCGTCCGCGTAGAATATCTCCTGTTTTCACTCAACCACGCGATTGTCTTCGAGAAAATGTTTCAAATAAAATTTCTTTCTTGAAGAATTTGCCTAGACGAAAATGTCTTTGAGATTTCAATGCAGATTCATCGATCTATAATATGTTGGTTTTATTCACAAATAAAACAATATTACTTTCATTTAACACATATAACCTAATTCAAAACAAACTCATCGATCTATAATATATATTGGTACGTAGTTTTGATTTAACCAAGTATACAAATGTAGCCCAGTACAAGACAAATTCATCGGATGGTTTTTGACTAAAATATATTTAATATATTTCCAATTTCAATTTCAATGTATATTAAATATAGTATATGTTCTAATTTCAATTTCAATGTATATTTCGAAATTAAAATATATATTAAACATAACATACATAGCCCTGATCTAACACAATTTCCTTGATCTGACATTACGTTGATCCAATTCCAATTCCGAGATAACAACATCGTCCCTAAAAGGCAAAAAAAAAAAAAAAAAAAAAAAAAGAACAGTCTCTTACCCTCGCTCTAGTTTCTCCTCGTTTTCTACACCCGCGTTTGTCTCGTTTGTCTCGCGGAACAGCTACACGCCGAAATACATTCATAACAATGAAAATTAAAGCATCACGCCGCCGTCTCTGCACGTACATTCGCGAGCGAGCAACTATTCCCTCCTCCGTGGGGCCGCGAAAGTTATTACCACCGGCGGGAAGAGGAGGCGTGCTTTATTTCCATTACCCCGCTGTTTGTTCTTCGTCTCTCTAAGCTCGCAAAGCCAGCAGTTCGTTCGTTCGTTCGTTCGTTCGTTCGTTCTGTTTCTTTCCATCGGGCGAAGCTCATTATAATAACATCGAACGCGGTGGAATTTTGCACGGGGATGTTAATCTGTATTCACATCGATACGGGCCAACTTGCAGCCAACGCCCCAGTCCGTGATCCCACTTGGAAACTTTCTCTGCGCGGGGATTAATCCATTCGACGGTGTCCGCCTTTGAGACCCGTTAATGAAATTCTATCGATGTAGCCTCAGCCGCTATGGGGAGGATTTTAATAACACCCCAGCCGGACTCCTTTCTCCGCCCATTCCCATCTCCTTTTCGCTCGCGAAAAGATCCTCGCTCTCCGGTAATTAAAGAATATTTTCAAACAGACGAGGGGAGAAACTTCGCGATCACGGTGCTTCGCGATCTAATTAAGGGGTCAGGACAGTTTGGAATTTTCAAAAAATCGACTCCTTTCGTTTTGGTTTTAAATAGGCAGTTCGAAGTTCTTAGAAATAAGATACGAAACGACTTATTCTGGGGTGTAATGATAAATAAATCCGCGGCTACAGAATAACTAACTGTTTACAACTTTAAGCGGTGTTACAAAGTGTAAATCGTGTGATTCGGATATTACTATTGGTGAATCGAATATTAGGGGACTTGGATTCAATTTGGTTGTGAATTGTGTAAGAACTGTGAACCACGATATATAAAGGAAAGTAGGTGAAGGATACATATGAAAAAAACGACGTGCGTTTCTCTCGAAACTTGGTTTTTAGAAACGGTGTGCAGGATATCTCGGAATCGAACCAACCGATTACTGTGAAACTTAGTACGTATCTTTAGCGTAACACTTACCAAGGACTGACGATTGAACATTTTTTAATTTTTAACAATTTCAAAAAATATAAACGAAAAACGTAGAAACTTTGGCATAAATTCGATACGTCCAAAACAAATAGCTGCTGTTTTCATAATTTTTAAAAAAGAAAATGTTGGATCGTCAATTCCTAGAGAATATTGTTTACATTTGAACTTTCTTTGCCTTTTTCTTACAGCTAATCCTGTTCGGCTGAAATCATGCACACCGATAGGCAATGTAAAAAAAAGTTATGTAAAAAGATGCCCTTAAAAAGTTAAATAAAAGCCCTCTTTTTTTCTTTTTTAATGTTGCTTTTTATAGTTCATAATATGTTAAAATAAACGACAAAAGCTCATGTCAGTCAAATATGTACTTTTTTTCCTAGCCCTCCACAGTATTCGTAATTTTTAGACCCCTCTCCTTAAGACGCGCAGAATGGATCGACCACTTGCGCTGGCAACTGATTGCGGACCATAACGAGTGACCGAACCCGTATACAATAATTCGTCATTTTCTTATTTGAAACTCGTCGGTACGATATCACTAGATAGAAATTACTGAGAAGTAATAAATTTATTATTTTAGTTTTGTCTGAGTTATACTTAATATATACTTCAAATTGAGAAAATATTACAATTTTCGGACAAAGAATTCTCGATGTGCGTGGCACGTCATTCCAGCGCAAGAGGTTAACCCCTGATTGCGGACCATAACGAGTGACCGAACCCGTATACAATAATTCGTCGCTTCCCTTTTGAACTCGTCCGTATATCACTGAATAGAAATTACTTAGAAGTAATTTAACAAATTTATTATTTGTTTTGTCTGAGTTATACTTAATATATACTTAAAATTGAGAAAATATTACAATTNGTCGCTTCCCTTTTGAACTCGTCCGTATATCACTGAATAGAAATTACTTAGAAGTAATTTAACAAATTTATTATTTGTTTTATCTGAGTTATACTTAATATATACTTAAAATTGAGAAAATATTACAATTTTCGGACAAAGAATTCTCGACGTGCGTGACACGTCATTTCAGCGCAAGAGGTTAACCCTTTGCGCTGGCAATTGATTGCGGACCATAACGAGTGACCGAACCCGTATACAATAATTCGTCGCTTTCTTTCTCTTTTGAACTCGTCGATTGCATTTTATATATACTTAAAACTGAGCAAAATATTGCAATTTTGAAACAAAAAATTCTCGACGTGCGTGACACGTCATTCCAGCGCAAGAGGTTATACATAATTAACCGTAGTTGGCGTTAGAATAAATCACAAATAATTCTCGAATGTTTTTCAGGCACTTGCTATACCTCCTGCATTCACAGACTCAGAGTTTTAAATCAGATGATATTTACACATTTTTTAAGTCAATTCTTTTAAGACAGTTATTATTATTATGTCGTGTCAATTGCCATTTCTCTTCGCATTGAACCTTGGTAACAAATCGTAGCACCTTGGTATATAATATACGTCATAATAAGATATCTTCATTTTTATTCGTGTAGAGTGCTTCTATCACATAAAAACTGTAAAGATTCAAACATCTGTGGAAACATTGAAAATTTATTTTTCGTAACTTGATCCGTGGCCACGAAAGTTTTGCAAACGACACACGAGGAGACACGTGGAACATTCAGAATATAGTTTTGTTTCTTTTTTTTTTTTTTTTTTCGTTTATTCTCCACTGTGAGGTTCTGCGTTTTCGCGTTTGCGTTTCATTTTCTGTGTTGAATTTTGTAAAATCTCAACTCAGCACGGTTGCAACTTTATTGAATAAAAGAGAAGAGAGAGACGGGAAAAAGACGGCCGAGAAAATTATGAATTATAAATTATCGCAAAGGGAAAAGATGGTCGAATAAAAAAAGGCGGAAATAATCGACAGGTACGATATTCGCGATATCATTTGTAGCAGAGAATGATTTTTCTGTTTTCTTTCTGTTTCAGACCTTCGAGGGATCTGCAGGAAATTCAAGGAAATTAATATTTTAAGACCGTGACATTTTTCCAATCAAAGGGACGACGTAAAGTCAATATATACTGTTTAGTTTCAATCTTTCGCAGGCAAAAACTAATCAAAACTTCACCCTTCGCCATTTCTTCTTGCATTAACGTTGCAATTTTATCGAAACGAACGACTACGTCTTCCAATAGGAATAAGTAGACTGTGAATTTTTATGCAAATCCACGACAAAGAAAAAAAAAAAAATAAGATAGACTCTCTCGTTCTCCTCATCAAATATCATACAAAGCACCGTCATTTGGCAATTTCACACGTTAAAAATTCCCTACGAGTACATAAAAATCCCACAGTTTCCTAAAATTTCACGGAAGCCTGGAACAATAGAAAAAGAAAAAAAAAAAATCGATAGATACAGACAACCAATAAAGATACATTTTTCTCACCACTTCGAGTAAACAAAAATTTTTATTTCATTTAAAAAAAAAAGAGAGAGAGAAAAAAGAAAATCGCGATCTGGAATGAAAACGTAGAACAGTGAAAAATAAAGAAATAAAACAGAGGGAAATACGCGTGTGACATTCTGCTCGTGTTCTGGCACTAACCGATGGTAAATGAATATGAAAAGAGCAGGGTGGAGATCGTTTCGCTTTTCCATAGTAACGCGCAACGGCGTGACGGGTCGCGTCATTTACACGTGCAAACGCGCAGTCAGTTAAACTCGACTCGAAATTTAACTGTTGCGTGGGAAATTTAATGCAACGATATCGGACAGGACGTGCTTTCGACGGAACTTTTATAGCCGATTGTTTCCCGCCCCGCGAGTTTCCTCGCGCGATCAATTACGTTCGTTATCAGCCTCGTTAACAAATCTCGTTGCTGTTGTTAGTTTCTCTCGATGATTGTTTGTCCAATTGGAGGAGGGGGGGGGGGAGATGGAGTGGAGGAAAATCGTTTGCTCGTCGTTGAAATCGAAAAATTCGAAGCTTGCGCCGAAATAGAGAGGAAGGCGATTCGTGTTGGCGATTCGTGTGATTGAAATTGCGTCACGACATCGTGGAATATCGCAACAATAACGATGGACCTATCAAGTGGTGTTTTTTTTTAGAGGAATTTGGAGAAAATTATTGAAACCGAGAGAGAATGTCAATTTTTCTCAATATTGAAAATATATAATAAATAATTTTAAAAATAATAAACATAATAAATATAAATATATATAATAAATAATAAATACATAATAAATAATTTTAAAAATAACTATAAAATGATAATAAATAATTTTAAAAATAATTATGAAATGATAAATAAATAATAAATAATTTTAAAAATAATGTAAAATGATAAATAAGTTTAAAAATAATTGTAAAATGATAAGTAATAAATAATTTTAAAAATAATTATAAAATAATAAATAACTTCAAAAATAATAAATAAATAATAAATAATTTACAAATAATTTTTCAACGTGTTGAATGAAGTTAAGTTTTAGAGTATTTTTCAGAATATTATATTTATTGAAGTAATTGTTTTACTAATTATTGAAAAACATGTCTTACTTAATTTCAATAATAATAATTTAATAACAGAATGTGTCTTCATGATAAGTTTTCAGTATCTAAATGATATTAAAATATTCATAGAAAATTGTTTGGACGACATTGTTTTACCATTTTAAAATCATTTAGATACTGAAAAACTTATTATTAAGACAAATTCTGTTATTAAATTATTATTATTGAAATTGAAAGACATGTTTTTCGTCATTGAATGAAATTTTGCACGACTGAATGAAATTTCGAACGTACATAGCTGGTTTGTTCAGAATATTTTATAGAAGTAATTCTATTAATTATTTCCACCAGTATTTATGAAGATTATTTGGACAACAACTGTTTCAATATCTTTTAGGTATTGACGTTTTATTTATTCAATTATTATTACTAAAAATAAGAGACGTGTCAATATTGAAACAATTTGATCGAATGAAACTTCGAACGTACACAGACAGAGTTTGTTCAAAATTATTCTACTAATTGCGTTTGAAGATTATTCGAACGACGTTGTTGTCAATGTTTCAAAATCAATCAGATACTGAAATTTCGTTCCGTTGTCAATGATTCTCGAAAACCGGCCGAGACACGTTGATCGTTTCAGAGAATCATTCAAATTTCATTTCACTGCGTTTTTTTTTTTTTTTTTT
>NW_025109973.1:68754-71637 GCF_011392965.1 Frieseomelitta varia
CAAAAAAAAAAAAAAAAAAAAGAAAAAGAAAGAAATCGAAAAGAAACATTTTCACGTCGCCAATTTACATCGAGAACGATCTCATTTACATCTGCGTCCGGCATTTACACACCGCGCAAGTTACACAGCCGAGGAAGGGAAATCGATTGCAAATTTCGCACCGTCCGTTTCGAAATAGCTGAAATTGGTTAACCTTAGTCGGTCGGTTGTTATTGCCTATAGTTCGGCTAGTTAACCAACCGAGACAATCAATAGACCGGTTCGGTTAACCGGTCAGTAAAGTTAACCGAGTCGGTTAAGGCTTCGATATGCCGTTTCTCCAGCTGCGAGCCGAAGTTATTCCGCAAAATCAGTCGACTGTGCGGGAAATTCGGAACGGACGCTGACAGTAAATTCTGCTGATCGGTAAACGAGACCGGAGAGGGCTAATTAATCGATGGAAATAATTTGGACGTATAACATTCACCGTACGTTTTCTGTTTTGCGTTTGATGATGAAAATTTGTCCTTCGAGAGGGTGAATCTTTTTTTTTTTTTACATTATAATGTTATAATACTATATAATTATATGTTATTATAATATTATTAAAATTATTATATTAAAATATTATATATATTATTATTAAATTAGAATATTATTATAATTATTATATTGTATATATTATTATATAATAATTATAATATTATAATAATATAGTATTATAATATTATAATATAAAAAATATTCACCCATATATATTATTATATATACATTATGCATTATAATATTATAATTATTATAATATAAAAAAATTCACTCATATATATAATATTATGATTGTTATAATTACTATAATATTATAATCCGAGAGGGTGAATCTCTTTTTTTATATTATAATGTTATAATACTATATAATTATATGTTATTATAATATTATTATATTATAATATTATATTATATATATTATTATAATATTATAATATTATAATACTATACAATTATATATTATTAGAATATTATTATAATTATTATATTGTATATATTATTATATAATAATTATAATATTATAATAATATATAATTATATAGTAATAATTATATAGTAATAATTATATAATATATAATTATATAGTATAATATAGAAAATATTCACCCATATATATTATTATATATACATTATGCATTATAATATTATAATTATTATAATATAAAAAATTCACTCATATATATAATATTATGATTGTTATAATTACTATAATATTATAATATTACTATGATTACTATAATGTTATAATTACTATAATATTGTAATATTACTATATATAATATTACTATATACTATAATATTATAATATTACTATATACTATAATATTATAATANTTACTATATACTATAATATTATAATATTACTATATAATGTAATTACTATAATATTTGATTGTTATAATTACTATAACATTATAATATTACTATATACTATAATATTAAAATATTACTATAATTGCTATAATATTATAATATTACTATAATTACTATAATGTTATAATATTATAATATTAACTCGAGTTTCTTTTTTTTTCAATATTAATTTCAGTGACTTCGCGATTGTTGATTTAATACACACAAAAATTAGATTAGATGGTTCGACATATTTTATCGGGGTAAAATCAAACTTTCTCACCCTGGACAATATTCATTGGTATTCATGGCCGACGGAAGTTGTTCAAAGACGAAGTTTGAAAAACAAAAAAAGGAAAAAAAAGAACAATGTGAAAGATGAATCAATCCACGACGAACGTCTATCCATCACTTTCTGATATACTTCAACTTTCAACGAGAGATACTCGAGAAGCTGCTTCCAGAAACGTGAGAAAGTCCGATCGATAAGGTCCTTGAAGGACTCGGCTGGACATTTAGTATCCTGGAAAGTTTACACCTTCCTTTGCCGAGTTCTTCAGCCAAGCCCACACTGGTCAAGAGGTCGCTGTATTTTACATGAACAAGGCAGCAACTTCTCCCTTTTCTTCCTTTCTTTTCGTATATTACTCGTCGCCTCCAAATTATTTTTCACGGAGTGAAATATACGCGGATTGGTTACGCCAGTAATACTCGAGAAGAGTATTACAACACGTCTGTTCAAAGTTTCACATTATTCTTTTCAATAAAACATGAAAGAAGTTAGAAAGAACCAATTAATTATTAATTTTAAAGAAAAAAGAAAAGAAAGAAGTAATTTTACTAATTTTAAATTAAAGAAAAAAACTGATTTTATTAATTTTAAAGTAAAGAAAAAGAAAATCAATTTTATCAATTTTAAATTAAATTTAAGCTCTATTTTTTTTTTTAATAAAACATCAAAATATAAGATGCGAAACTAATTTTATTAATTTTCAATTAAACTTAAGCTCGAACGTGATTTTTTGATTAAAAAAATTATTATTAAAAATATTTTCTTCAAATTTAAATTAACGTTTCAAAATCATTTAGATACTGAAATTTTGTTATTAAATCATCATCACTGAAACTGAAAGACTTCTTTTTTCAATGTCGAATAAAATTTCGCACAACTGAAACTTCAAACGCACGAAGACAGTTTGTTCAGAATATTTTTGAAGTGAATTATTCTACCAACTGTTAGAAAGAAATAATTTGAATATTTATGAAAATTATTTAAACAACGTTGTTTCAATATTGTAAAATCATTCAGACGCTCGAAAGTTTGTTATTGAATTATGATCGAAATTGAGAAACATGTCCCAATATCGAAACAGTGATGAAACTTGAAACTCACACGTAGCTACAGCTCGTTCCGAATATTTCATCGAAGTAATTATTCTACCAAACATTTCACTTTTGAAGATCATTCGACATCGTTTTCTCTTTTTTTTTTTTTTTTTTTAATAT
>NW_025109973.1:72386-73513 GCF_011392965.1 Frieseomelitta varia
TTTTTTCTTTTTTTTTTTTTTTTTTTTAATATATCGAAATCGTTACGATGGAAATTTCATTTCATCACGTGCCAATGATTTTCATTAAATCGACAAAGCAAATCTGTGAAATTTTTACAAAGAGATAATTTCGTGAAATGTTTGGATTAACGCGCAGAAACAGTGGCAGAGAACGCGCGTCTCTGATGGAAATTTCACGCTCAAGGGTAGTTGCAGTGAGGCCTGCTTCGAAAGAATAGTATCGGAGGGAAGATATTGTTAACCGAGGACACAACAGTCATGTCTGTGAACGCGTATGAGCGTTGTTAATTAAATCAGTCACCCTCGTCGTATTAACTCTACGCAGCGCGTGTTCAAGGAAACAATTTTAGGATCAACTCGACGCAACGTCGTCAAACTGGGAGAGGCGATATAGGTCAGCCGAACCTAACCTATATACCGGCCTAATCGCGCCGATAATTGAACGAGATTAAAGTCAAGGGGTTTAATAAGAAACGAGCACCAGCTTAACCTCTTGCGCTAGTAACTGATTCGCGGACCGTAACGAGTGACCAAACCCTATACAATAATTCGTCTTCTTTTCGAATTCATCGGTATATCATTGGATAGAAGAAGTTGATAAACTATTATTTCTATTATTACTATTATTATTATTATTACTAAGAAGTTAATTAAGTTAACTATTATTACTATTATTATTATTATTATTGCTAAGAAGTTAATAAATTTATATTTATTACTAAGAAGTTAATTAAGTTAACTATTACTTCTATTATTACTATTATTATTATTATTATTATTACTAAGAAGTCAATAAATTTATATTTATCTATATTTTATTTATATTTATTTAATAAATTTATATTTATCTTTATTTTATTTATATTTATTTAATAAATTTATATTTATCTATATTTTATTTATATTTATTTATAAAATTTATATTTATATCGTTGGATAGAAGAAGTTAGTAAACTATTACTTCTATTATTACTATTATTATTACTAAGAAGTTAATAAATTTATCATTTGCTTTGCCTGTATTCTATATTATTATACTTAAAACTGCGAAAGTATTGCAATTTTGGGCCAAATATTCTCGAAGTGCGCTTAACCTCTTGCGGTAG
>NW_025109973.1:73620-92173 GCF_011392965.1 Frieseomelitta varia
TTCTATTATTACTATTATTATTACTAAGAAGTTAACAAATTTATATTCATTTATATTATTACTAAGAAGTTAATAAATTTATATTTATCGGTATATCATTGGATAGAAGAAGTTAATAAACTATTACTTCTATTATTACTATTATTATTACTAAGAAGTTAATAAATTTATCATTTGCTTTGCCTGTGTTATATATTATTATACTTAAAACTGAGAAAGTATTGCAATTTTGGGCCAAATATTCTCGACGTGCGTGGCACGTCATTCCAACACAGGAGGTTAACTGAACGCTATGGCCACTTATATTATCGTGTAATGCAATCGCCTCGTTAAATCACTATTCGTCCGCGTCGTCCCCGATTTAATTGGCCGTCCCTGCTCGCCCCGAGCTGCGTAGAATTTTGTACACAAGCTGATCGATCGGTCAGTTAACACTTAGGGATTATTTGCGCGCTTAGATTAATTATCATATATTTAATACTCAATAATACTTATAATTATATTTAATAATCAATAATTGATTGATAATTACATTGAATTATATGATATTGAAAATATTGAATTATTTTATTTTATTTTTTATTATTCTATGTTTTCTTTTTTTAACTTGTCGAATATATTATTGTTTTATGTTATTTTTTTGAAATGATCGAAGCGTCGACATTTCTAATAAACAATCCGGGTGATGATATTCTTTATTGGCATTTAAATTATTTCGCGATCATTCGGCGAGGGATTTTAAAGACATTCAAAATTGTTTCAGTACTCGAATACGAAATTTAATAAGTTAAACCCATGGTATTAGATTATTTCGATATTTAAAAGTTGCTCATATAAAGTTATAAATTTTTTTCGAGACGAATTTCAATGACACCTTCTCATCATTTGGAATAACACACTATACAGATTGTCCTCCTTTAATCTGTAGACAGCGCACACATTTTCAACTTCTGAACACACACGAATGATCGAGTTTCCCTCTCATTATGTTTTATGTGCTCGCTAGATCGGCTGGTAAAACAGAGTGGTTCGGCGACAGCGCAGAAACAACCTAGCGTTAACTCGATTATTTATTAGCGAGTAAGTTCACGGTAACTCGCGAGAATTTCATTACCAAGGAACAAGGTAACGAATCCATTTTAATTGGTTGCTCGATACAAAGAGAACGAACACCCAGTGTATAACCAGTCGTGCAAGAATTCCCTTTGTCACTCGGCTCAAACACCAGGGCGGAGGAAATTAAAAATAGAATTATTATCTTTCTAGCCCCTTCGCGGCGGAATTCGACCAAAAGGAATGAAGAGTAATGGTCGAGTTTGGAAGAGACGTGGCGAAATCGATCCGAAACTAAAATTGATGCACTTTGGGACTTCAGCTTGGGGGTAAATAATTCGAGATACCTATTTTAACTGACATCGAACATACTACTTGAACGTGCTAATATATATATTTATTTATTTATTTATATATTATTTATATATTTATATATTTTTTTCCGGCACTTCGTTCTTCAAAGTACCTTTAATAAACGAGAATGTATAGCAAAATAGCAAAATAACGAAATAACGAAATAGCAAAATAGCAAAATAGCAAAATAGCAAAATAGCAAAATGGCGAAATAGCAAAATAGCAAAACAGCTAAACAGCAAAATAGCTAAATAGCAAAATAGCAAAATAGCAAAATAGTAAAACAGCAAAATAACAAAATAGCAAAATAGCAATATAGCAAAATAGCAAAATAGTAAAATAACAAAATAGCAAAATAAAAAAATAGCAATATAGCAATATAGCAAAATAGCAATATAGCAAAATAGCAAAATAACAAAATAGCAAAATAGCAAAATAGAAAAATAGCAAAACAGCTAAACAGCAAAATAGCTAAATAGCTAAATAGCAAAATAGCAAAATAGTGAAACAGCAAAATAACAAAATAGCAAAATAGCAAAATAACAAAATAGCAAAATAGCAAAATAGCAAAATAGCAATATAGCAATATAGCAAAATAACAAAATAGCAAAATAGCAATATAGCAAAATAGAAAAATAGCAAAATAACAAAATAGCAAAATAGAAAAATAGCAAAACAGCAAAATAGCAAAATAACAAAATAAAATAACATCATACGCGGTCAACGAAAACTAATTTCTATCTCCAAATTAATCCTTCCATCCCTTCGAGCGCGTTAGTTCAATGAAAAAAAAAAAAAAAAAAAAACAAAAGCCAAGTACACTCGCGACTCTCTGAGTCTCTCTCAGGAGGATAATTTACCGTCTCGTCGCACCGATTCACCGACCGACCATACAAATCAAGTAGAACGCGTTTCAATCAGCCCGCGACAAGGCTTCAGAGCGTGGAAAGAGAGAGAGACACGGCTGTTTATTTGCAGTGATATTACACACAGACACACACACACACACACACACAGACGAAAGCTGCCGCCCGCTGACTTTAATTAAAAGTACATTCCTTGAGAGGTTGACTCCCATCGACGAAACGTTTCCAACTTTGCAAAGTTACCGCGACTCTTTGCCCCGCTTTGGCGTTCGCTTTGCTGTTTTCTTTTTCGATCGTCGATTGCCTCGAGTAGGAGGAGGAGGGGGGTTAGTTACTTGGCAATTAGAGTTTTTGCCCTCAATCTCTAAAGGGAGAGAGAGAGAGAGAGAGAGATAGAAAGAGAGGGTTGACAGTTGACAGCAGCATGGTTCTCGATGCTCGAAAAATATAATAATCTTGACGCGAGAGAGTTTGATTGCGCGTTAACATCTCGAACAAGAAAAAAAAGAAAACGAAGAGCTCTAGACCAACTCTGAAGGAAGTTGGCGCGTTGTAGGCGTTCTAAAAAAAAAAAAAAGAGAGAGAAAAATAGAAGAAAAATTCAATTGCTCCCTGTTGAGCTATGAACGCTCCCCTCGGTGCTTTCGTGCTAACGTTCGAACCTTTGTTGTTCTTTTTCTTCGAAGGGTTTGCGATTCGCTGCGTCTATTACGCAAATACATATGTACATAAGTTGTTCGCCGATGAGCTTCGATCGTGGATACTTCGTGTATTTGATCAAAGAAAAATTAAAGAAATGAGAATGTTTGACGAATGTTGCGTCGAAGCTGCGCTTTTGATACTTCATGTGTTTTAAATGTTGTGCAATGTATTACACAAGTTTCAGATTTACCAGCGAAGGAATTATTATTAGAAAAAGGTGCGTACAGTCGTTGCACTCTTTTATCGAGAAGAAAATTTATTCGATCGGGCCATTTATTCAAGCTTGCTAATAAAAGAATTATTATTGAAAGGATCGAATCGTCGTGTTTTTCTATTGAGAAATAAATTTGTTTTCTCACTGCTTTGATCATTCATCGACGAACCTTAAACTTTCCATAAATAATAAAAGAAATATTATTAAAAAGATTCAATCTTTCCTTTCTTTTATTGAGAAAGAAATTTCTTAAATTTCCTAATTGTTATTCGAATTATTTATAATTGTTATTTAATGTGTAAGGACCATTATTTAAAAAGATCCAATCTTTGTGATTGAGAAGCAAATTTATTCTCTTTTCATTTTCGATTATTTGTCAATGGACCTCGAATTTCTCAATTTAGAAGGTTTCAGTCTTTGATTGAGAATTTTATTTTCTCTCTATTTTAATTATTTATCAAGGGACAAGAGAATTATTGTCAAAAAAGATTCAATCTTCGTGTTCTTTTATTACTAAACAAATTTATTCTCTCTCTATTACTTGTCGATAAACTTCAAATCTCCTAATAAAAGAGTTGTCATTAAAAAGATTCAATCTTCGTGTCCTTCCGTTGAGAAGCAATTTTACTTTCTCTCTATTCTTGAATTATTTATCAAGGAATAGAATATAAGAGAAAATAAGCGAATCATTATTAAAAAGAATCGATCTTTGCGCTGTTCTATTCAGAAACAAGTTTATTCTCTTTTCATTCTGATTATTCATCGACCATACCACAAAGTTCCTAACAGAAAAATTACTTATTAAATAAATAACCTAACATAATTATTATTATTTGCGAAAAAGATTCGATCTTTGCGCTCTTCGATACGAAACTTTATTTTCTTTCTCTGTTTTAATTATTTATTCAACTTCCTGTCGTCGAATTTACTGATGAAAGAACTCCTGTCACGTGTTTCAATGTTAGACAATTGTTTCCTTTTATAGATAAAACAGTGGTGTGTTTCAGGTATTGCACGTTCGAAATTTCCTAGAATTCTGGAAGAAATTAGGCGAATGGAAGAGAGACGACGACATAAAAAGATTGTTGAATATTCAGAAGCTAATTACACGGGGCAAGCCGAATACGCGACGACGACGACGACGACGTCGAAGTTTCGAGGAACGTGGACCGCGACGGAAACGAAAGAGGACGATTCATAAGAAACTGATCCAGCTACGTGTGAGTGTGCTAACGACGCAAAGAAACGACGGTGAAACGAGTCACGTTTTTCTTTAACGAACCGTCCATCCAGAATTTAATTTCCAGTCGGTGGGAGACCGACTGCTCTAAGAGATCTTCCCTTCTCTTCGTGGATTTCGACTTTTATGCAATCTCTGTGTTCAGGAGTGGTCGAGATCATCCCTCTCGCGTGAATCGTTTCGTGAACATCGCGTAATTTGCGTGACATCGCGAAACTTAAATTTAATTAACGTCCTGTTTTGTAATTATTATTATATAGTGTTTTGTAATTATTATTATATATATTTTTTTTCTTTTCTTTCGAGAAATAAATTCACGCGTATTTTATTTTAGTTAAATAAAGCACGCGTACAGAAAATTTTAGACGTATCAACGTTCTCTCTGGGATCGTTTTCGTAGCCTCCAAACTTTCAAAGTCGATCGCATAATTTCTCCCAAGCAAAATTTCTGTAATTGTCGTATCTGTATATATTTTTAGGACAATCTACTAAAATTTGAGCAAAATTTATTCAGTTTCGAATGAAACGTGTGCTATACCATGGACATTAGAGTAATCCAAGGTAGACGATTGGAATTCTCACATGTATGTACGTTCAAGAGTTTAAAACTCGGACAATTCTTTGATCAATATAGAGAAGTGACTTCTTCAATTTTCTTCAAATTCAGCGAAGGCCAAGTGAAGGTGTTCCAACAAGGACGAAACAAGACAATTTAATGGTCAATGTTGCCAAGTATTCGCAACAATTATCACACTTAAAAACTACATGCAATATCGTGTGTATATAAACTATTTATATCGGATAATTAATATATCAAACGTAATATCAATTCGGCGATATATACGAAATAAAACGCACGCCAGGCACATTGAACATTTCATCATCCGATTTAATTGATAATTCGCGTTATTCAGACGGGTACGTTATAAATTTAATATCGTGCTCGAATTAATTTAAATGGCCGAAACATTTCCGAATTAAACGAGGTGGAAATGAAATTGTATTACAAAACGATCGGATGGAACCGTGCGCCCTCGGATCAATTTTCAAACGCAATTTCCGCGAAAACAGAAAAAAAAAAGAGAAAAAAAAAAAGAGAAAAAAAGCTGCATAAAATAGAATACATTATTTTGATAATTTTAATAAATTTTATTTTTACACGACGAACCAACCGTTGCCTGATCGTGTATACACGTGTTTGAATATTTGATACGGAACTGATACTGATACACCGATATTCATTGTTTTTCGAGCATCTAAATATCAAAAAGCATCGCGTCGTGAATATCGATGGTCAAGAACGACGAAAAACGTTATTCTCTCGCAGCCAATATTTTTTCCCTTTTTTTTTCTCTCTCCTGTACCTTTTCATTTACTCACTCTCACCCCTCAAAAAAGGGATTTGTTTCTTCTTTCAATTTTAATAATCTTGGGTCAATGTAACGTTTGTCAGGCCTTTTATCTTTGACTTTTACATCTTGCAAATTTATCGTAACCAACGATACACGCCCAACGTACTAACTAAGTTTTTGTTCCTGACGGAAAAAAAAACTCGCCTTTCATTTGCACACGCAGTTACATGCCCGACACATGCATACACATCGCAAAAATTATTATTACAACTGTATAATAATTACAATTGTAATAATTAATAAATTATTAAATTAATATTAAATATTAAATATTAAATTATTATAATTAAAATTATTATATTACAATTAATAATAATTAGTGAAATTAGTAATATTATTAAAATTAATAGTAATATAATAATTATTATTAAAACTAGTAATATTATTAAAATTAATAGTAATATAATAATAATTATTAAAATTAATAGTAATATAGTAATAATTATTAAAATTAGTAATAATTAAAATAGTAATATTATTAAAATTAATAGTAACATAATAATAATTATTAAAATTAGTAACATTATTAAAATTAATAGTAACATAATAATTATTATTAAAATTAGTAATATTATTAAAAGTAATAGTAATATAATAATAAAAATTATATCATTATAATCGTAGATATTACAAAATACACTGAAAAATAAATACCACGCAACAACAAACTTATTTCCGATTCCAACCGGAAACGCTTTTTATCGCAACCCACGCTCAAAACTTGTTTCACGTGTCACGCGAATAATTCATTCGATTCACGAGAGAAAGCCAGCGTGAAAGCAACGCCCTAATCGGGCGAAAAACGTCGTCGCGATCGAATCTACATACGACGTGCTTCGCACGGACCCCATTTGTCCCAGAAATTTCCGCGACTTGGACAGCGAAAGGTCGGCCGCAATCAATAGCAAGCGAAATTTAATCTCGACACAGCCTAGATATCCGAAAATTCTGTTGTTCTCGCGGGATCTCTCGATCGAGCCAACAACACGACAGAGAGAAAAAAACCGTGGAACCTAGATTCTTCAGTCTCCCCCCCCCCTCTTTTTTCGGTGCCCTTTTTTCGTTGCCTCGAAGGAACATGCATGTATCGTTTTCTCGCGAGACGAAAAAACCAATCAGAAGATCACATTATAACGCTTAATTAAATATCGATCGTGACTTTTTCCTTCTCATTTTTATTTTAGCAGCCCCCAAGCGCAAAGATTGCCGGGAGAGATCGATGACCGCGTATGCAGCCTCTGCCATGATTTTCGCTTATTTTGGCAGCCTTCGAAAGAAAGAAATTTTTCGAAAAAATTATACTGTGATCTGTTATACGTTAATAGATAAATTTACGGTATTTCGACTGTTTCGTATCGAGAAATTCAGAATTTATTACTGATAATTAATATAAATATATTATTATAAATATATTGGTTTATACTATAAATCAAATATTTTGTTGTATGTAGATAAATTTACGATATTAACATAAATAAATTTATATATATATAATTAAAAATTATTAATAAATTATTAATAAAAATTATATATATATAAATTTATTGTAATAGATAAATTTACGGTATTTCGACTGTTTCGTATCAAGAAATTCAATTTATTACTGATAATTAATATAAATATATTATTATTATTATCATATATGTGTATCATTATTATTATTATTATTATTAATATATTAGTTTATACTATAAATCAAATATTTTGTTGTAGATAAATTTACGATATTAATATAAATAAATTTATATATATATATATATAAATTAAAAATTATTAATAAAAATAATATATATATAAATTTATTGTAATAGATAAATTTACGGTATTTCGACTGTTTCGTATCAAGAAATTCACTTTATTACTGATAATTAATATAAATATATTATTATTATTATCATATATGTGTATCATTATTATTATTATTATAAATATATTAGTTTATACTATAAATCAAATATTTTGTTGTAGATAAATTTACGATATTAATATAAATAAATTTATATATATATATAAATTAAAAATTATTAATAAAAATTATATATATATAAATTTATTGTAATAGATAAATTTACAATATTTCGATTGATTTCGTATCGAGAAACGATTAGATATTAATACGAATCAATTTACACAAATTCGGTTTCGTGACTATTGAATACTACTGAATCTTTACGGTTGAACAGAAATGTGTCGATATACAATAGCACGTAAATTATTTTCCCTTAAATTGCGAAACTAATACAAAGAAATTCGACTCGATTTGTATGCGTATATTCCACCGCGAGACCAATTTTAATAACACCTCCTTGTCTCGTCCCACGTTGTATTGTCATTTTGCAACATCGTGGTGATACCCAGCATACCGCAATTCAAACACTCTGAACAACTTTGCTTTCATTTCCGCGTACACACCAACAACAAATCCTCTTTACATCTTCTACATAATAATTTCCTTTGCCTCGTCTTATCCCCTCTGCCCCTCGCGCGCCGCCATGTCTCTTTACTACCATTTAGAATAGAATTTCTTCGAGACACTGCCAGCAACACACATCTATACAACAACGTTACGTAAATGCGCGCAAATCTGTTATACAATAAGTACAGTGTCGTGCGAAAATCATTTCAGATGAAATTTCCCATCGAAATTAAACAAAAGAGAAGAGAACTTCTAGTTTCAGTAGAAAAAACATTCACGATGTCTCAATGTTTATCTGGTGTACGAAGATCACGAGATTTAATGTGTTTTATTAGCTGTTGTCTGGAAGAATGAAGAGAGAAGAAGTGTTCATAATTCAGAATAAAATTTACCAAAGCACAGATTTCGACGGTGAATCGACGCGTGGTAACACAACTGTGAAAACTGAGTGTGTGAATTAAAAATGAATCGAACGATAGAAGTTGATTAATTTCAACAAGTGAGAATCACTCAGAGTGCTATGAGGAGTCAAATTATTATTATTATAAATAACTATTGTATATACAATATTTTATTATTTACTTTATAATATATTTATATATATAATATTATAATACTATAATATTATATTTATTATTTTATAATATATATATTTATATTTTATTTATTTTATAATATTATATATATTTATATTTTATTTATTTTATAATATTATGTATATTTATATTTTATTTATTTTATAATATTATGTATATTTATATTTTATTTATTTTATAATATTATATACATTTATATTTTATTTATTTTATATTATATATATTTATATATGTAATATTATGTATATTTATATTTTATTTATTTTATAATATTATATATATTTATATATTGTAATATATACAATAATTATGTAAATTAATATTATTATTATTATTATAAGATTTTCTATCGTGTCAAATTGTCGTTATCTGAATCTTATCAACGTGAGACAATCCTGAAAGTAGAAACGTTCCTCTCTGGGCTGGAATTTTTACGCAGTACTGTACACCTGTTCGCCGGTGTCGCGGCGTTAAACGCACAAAATGTCATCGAGTTCCCTTAATTGCGGGACAGATGTGAAAAACGTCGCGCGAGAAAAAAAAGAATGGACAAGAGGTGGCGAGAGGCACACCACAGAAAACCCAACGAAACACAAAATTTCGTTCCCTAAGCCCGAGGCCACGGATTTATCTCAGATAATTCTTGCTAACCTCCACCCCCACCCCTTGTTCACCAACTCGCTCGAACAGAAGGCAATCCTTGGCGATTTCTCATCCTGACTTTTATATAATAACGCGTCGATCTGGTTTTATCCCGCGGCGCGACCCTTAAGTAATCCGCGAGAGCAACGATTCTTCGAGACTACGTGCGTCTCGTCTTTCCTTCCCTTTCTTTTCCAGTCTCATTTCTCAAAAGAGAATTCATATCGCGCAACGAGTTATGACGGTGCTTTGCAACAAGTTCATTTGTATTTTTATTTCTTTTTTATTTTTTTTTTTNTTTTTTTGAAGGTGGCAAGGTCAATAACAAGTTGAAAATCGAAAGAACATACCTCAAGTTCAATTCAAGAATCGTAAGTGTAATCGATCGCGAATTTTATAAATTTATAATTTTTTTATAATTTTCGCATAAATGTTGTAACATTCATAGAACTAAATTTTTATAATTTCGCAATTTTAAAATTCCTTTGAAACTGTTGAAACTGTTTTGTGGAATGTTACAGTGTACTTACATCAGAGCACGTACTTCGTCTCGCTATTCTACCTAACTATTTGTATTGTGTTTAAAATTCTTTAGTCCAACAGAAATGTAAACATTTCTGTGAATGAGAATAGAATAAGAGTGTTCTACTAGCTCGTTCTATTATACTTCTCCAGCTGTATAATTTCACAACAATGTAATATAATAATTGTATAATTTTATATATATGGTATATAATAATTACATAATTTTATATATATAGTATAATAATTATACAATTTTATATATATGTAATAATAATTATATAATTTTATATATATATTATAAAAATTATATAATTTTTTATGTATATTATAATAATTATATAATTTTTTATATATATAATTATATATTTCTATTATAATAATTATATAATTTTTTATATACATAATTATATATTTCTATTATAATAATTATATAATTTTGTACATATACAATTATATATTTCTATCAATTAATAATATTAAACCAATTAGACACGTTGTAGGAGATAAAAATTCATTGAATTAATATTTCAAATTCTACATGTTATGACATTATATTAATTGTTATTACAATACACTTAAAGATTTAATATTTATATTAATTGTTACCACAGATAATAGCGATTAATTAACATTTAATATTCTTCTTTTTAGAAATCAACTCTCGTTGCCTCTTATCGCAACACTTTTTTTCCAAAACAGAGATATCTAACATTTTGATGATAAATTCCACGAGATTAAAGAAGGTTAAGAACTATGTGTGTCTTCCATGGCTAAAACCAAGAATCGATTCTTCTTTATAACCGCCTTTTCTCTCTGTTCTTCTTGTCTACTTGTTTCAAGACGAAGTTACAAAAGTTATATCTCGCGTCGCGACGCGACGTCCTCTCGGATTAATCAAATCCTTGAGAGGAATTTTCCTCGTTTCTCTTTTTTTTTTTTTCTTTTTCGTTCCCCCCCAATCGGGGGATATTAAATATCGAACTTTTAATTATTGCAGGTTGTCGAAGTTCAATAATGTCACGGGGACTCGACCCACATTTCGACGCGAGTTTCAGAGAATTAATTAAACTATCATAATCTTACGTGGCGAAAGCCACGTCAAAGTGTAACTACATTTTTGTGTATTTTTAACAACAAAATGGCCTAAAAATGGTCGATCTTCATAACTTTCCAGGAGAAATTTTACAGACTTGATTGGTTTTTTTTTTTTGTAAAATACATTATTTTTATTGTATTAGAAATTTTTTCCTATCCCTTGAATGTTAAACATGTACCACATATACTATTTTAAATGTGTATTATGTGTATTTCATGTATCGTGTTATTTTTAAACAATTAAACCTAATAATTCAATCTTACTGTCAATAAATTACCTTATCGTTTAACATCACAAACAATTGAAATTAGTAATAAAATCTATGAAATTATGAATTAGTTAAAAATTACTCAACTATTCTTTGATTTTTATCTTTACTCTTACATCTCATAAATACATCGTCGAAGGCAAACGATCATTCCACAATAATTATTTATCTTCACGAAAGATGAATCAAAACAGAGCTGGGTAAAACACTCTTTTAAATGGCAAATAGTAAACAGACATTTTATTTTATATCATGCATGTATTTTTTTGAAAATAAAGTACTTTATTTATTATTCGAAAGAATGTACTTTTAAAAGTAAAATATTTTACTCGTTGTAAGAAATTTCTAAGATAACATTTCAAGTAGCATTTTATTTGGAAAACGTGGAAAATATTTGTGCCATTTCTTTTCCTTTATGGAAGCACACAGTGATGATATTGGGGACAATGGTGGCAACATTGCAGAGTTAGAACTACCGCAATATTCCAGCGATAAGGATTTGTAAATTCAATGTATTACGAAATATATAACAATTATTTTTATAATATAATACGCCAGTTCCGTGTTTCGTTGAAAGACTGTTTCGCCGGCTTAATTCTTCGAAGGAGTAGCTTAAATGATGAAAATTTTGTGCGATGCAACGCTTTGTTACATGCGAATAACTGTATTTAAAGAGAAAATAAATTTCACTTTTTTTCACGTTATATCATGCTCACAATTTATTTTCAGGTGAAGAACCAAGGGGAGTATTCTATGCTTTATATTTTGTTAAAACAAAAAATATTTTATCTTACGTTTCAGATTATCAAAATAAAATATTTATTTTTATACTTTAGCATTAGATTGTCAAAGTAAAATATTTCACTTACTATTTGAAATACCGTTTCATTTGAATTGCGAAGAAATCCATTGTTTAAATTATTTCCTCTGTAAATATTACCCAGCTCTGAATCGAAACCTCTATCTAGATTTCGTAAAAATACCAATCCCACAATTAATTATGACGTTACCACGGCGCGATTGTCCAGTAACAAGCAACACTACTAAACTAACGCAACACGGACGTCGTTTTCTTTCTCCGCCTCTTTCGTTCTCGAAACGAACGTAAATGAGAAATCACGGCGAGAGAATTGTAGTGAAAATGGCAAAGGTTTTGCAGAGGGCTCGGTCTCGTAACAACAGCAACAGCTATTTCTCCGAAATATATTTCACGAACGAAGAGGTGGATAGTTTCGTTTCCGCGGAAACGCGAGACGTTACCCTAATTCCACGCGGCGGCGCAAAAAAAAAGAACGGTAACCCGCTCGATTTTGCTCAGAGCCAGAAGAATACGCCCGACAATAAAAACAAAAAAAAAAAAAAACGCCTGTAAACGTCGTTAACACCCTCGAAATTAATTTCTCCACTCGCCAACAAGTGCCTCGCGCGATTTGAAATTAAATTCCCCGCGCGAACGCTGCCAGGGAGGGGGAACTGCTTTACCGGCCGAGAGCGTCGCGCCAAATTTTTCCTCGTTTCTCGCTCGTTTCGAAAACGACAGAGAAGGAATTTGTATTTTGTTTCACGTGAGCGTTGCGACGTTTGGAAAACAATTCGGGAGAAACGATTGAAGATTACATCGCGCGATTGAGGGGGATCGATTCGACACGTTGAAAATATGAAAATATTGTAAGGATAATATTGGAAGGGAAATTGCGAGGGGGGAATATTTGAAGAAATTTCGCGGAGAGGAAGGGGCGGGTTAATACCAACATCGAAGATATATATATTGGAAAACATTGGAACAACAGTTCGTCTCTTCAGGGTCTACTTCGAAAATCGCTGCGCGTTTTACTCTTACGTGTAACTAACTATTGTTTATTGCGCGATTTGTTTGCTCTGTTTGCTTCTGCCGGTTGTACGTGCAACGTTACTTTGCTAAAAGCGAGTGCTCCGATTTATCACAATCTGACATAACTGCACAGAGTTTTGAAAATGAATTTGACACATTATATATTAGTCGAAACCACCAATGTCGTAACGATCGAAAATAAATTTACAATGTACTTTTGATCTATTGAGGACGTGCTAGTTAAAAGGTATTCAACGTATAAATCTTATTTATCTTTCTATGAAGTAGAGAGTTATCTTCATCAAATTTCGAATCAGAGTGAACACTCTTATCTATATAACCACGAACGATCTAATCAAATGCATCCGCTACAATCGTACTCTCTAGATTCTGTGTTAGATAATCGTTGATTATATGCTGTAATTACTAATTTATTTATTATTCTGTGTTAGATAATCGTCGATTATATCCTGTAATTACTAATTTATTTATTATTCTGTGTCAGACAATCGTTGGTTATATGTTATAATTACTAATATATTAATTTTAGAATTTACATCAGATTAGTACAGATACCAATGTTTAATTTGTACTTTATTTATCATATTTTTATACTCTTTATACGTTCTGTGCCATACGTATTTTGTTAATTAAACAGTCGTAAGATAATTTATCTGACCATAACAATTAATGATCATATAAATGATTTATGCGATCCTAAATAAACCAAATAATAATAATAATGATGATGATGATGATGATGATGATAATAATAACAATAATAACAATAATATCTCCCTATGATAATATCTTGTACCCAAAACAATTTCCTATCGAGATCTATCATATTATATTTTGTTAATTGTACTTTCACAAGCGTGAATTTGCACAAAAATCCGCAATCTAATCGTGCAATATTCAAAATATCCCGGTTCCTCCCAATTTCACGCAATAAATCTTTCTCTCGACTGGGGGGAAAAGACAGCGACGAGAAGGATATTAAATTTTTTCGGGTGCCGCAGCAACGTTGAGAAATAATTGAAATGTTTAAAACGATCGAATAAATGAAATCTCAAGTGACACTCCCTGCCGCCGCCCCCTGAGAAAGTAATTAAAATCATATATTTGACGCCAGAGTGCAATGAAAACGGAACTCCAGCGACATGTGGCTGGCTGACAAACGCCATTGAATTTTAAAGCTGCAATTCCTGCGAAATACATTATCGTTTTCTTTTTTCTTTTGGTGGTGAATATTCAATTACACATCGTCTCAGCGAAGACTGTAATTTCATTCATTTGCAATACCGGAGGAGGTACACCTACAGGCCTTCGTGAATATTTGATGAACGTGACTACGTAGATATCTGTCTGAAGGTATACCGACAACGTGGCAATTGTTCTCGTGGCTTCTGGTTCTAATAGCAGACAGATCCTAGACATTATACCACTGCATCGGGCGTGTATTTCAACCAGCATAATCGAATTTTGCATATTGCATTTAGGATTGATGAATACGTAAAGCGTGTCCCCTGTTTCTCGCGGCCCGCTTTTATTAACACCGTGGATTTTCATTTGTTCTGTTGTTCGAAATATCGAATAACGTAATGAAGACGCAAGCTACGTATCTGTATTTCGTACGGGCATAACGAACGCGATCAATATATAATGAAATAACGAGTTACACTGCCGTGTTCTTTACATCGAGATATTATCATAGATATTATTATAGGTATTAAGCAAATAAAATTTCTCGATATTTCCAATTAGTGGAAATCTTATGAAACATCGTGCTCGGTAATTACCGTTCGGAAAGTTCCCGCCAGCAATTTCAAACGATCAATGTTTTTTTTCTTTTTATTGCAAATAAAAGTCGCATTGTCAAAGATGATTATTATAAAATATCGACAATAGTAGTTTCATTGTTTAAAATTCACTGTCGGAGCTTCAAATGTCAGGGTTATACCAAGCGACTCACGTTTCGATTAAAATAAAAATATTCCAACCCCATTTATTAAAATCGTCAAAGATAATAATTTCATTATATGTTTTGAAAATGCCGATAATGTAATTTCATTGTTAAAAATTCACGTAATTTCAAACATTATATCGAATAACTCACAGTTTAACTAAAATGAAATATTCCAACCTCATTTATTAAAATAGTCAAGGATAATCATTATATATTTTGAAAATACCGATAATGTAATTTCATTGTTAAAAATTCACGTGTCGTAATTTCAAACATTATATATCGAATAACTCACATTTTAACTACAATGAAATATTCCATTTATTAAAATAGTCAAAGATAATCATTATATATTTTGAAAATGCCGATACTGTAATTTCATTGTTAAAAATTCACGTGTCGTAATTTCAAACATTATATATCGAATAACTCACATTTTAACTAAAATGAAATATTCCAACCCCATTTTTTTTTTTTTTTTTTTTTTTTTTTGAATTATCAAGGACAATTATTATATATTCTAAAAATATCGATAATGTAATTTCACTGCTTAAAATTCTCTAACACAAACACGTCAATGTTATCCCAAACGATCCATATTTCGACAAACAATAAGACAGAAATATTCCAACCTTTTTTCAAACCTCACACTTTCAAATTATCGAGGATAATTATCAAAAATATCGATAATGTACTCTCATTGTCTGAAATTCGCTATTCAAACAATTCACATTTCAACTATGATAAAAATATTCCAACCCATTTCCCTTTTTCCCCTTTTTTTTTTCTTTTTTCTTTTAATCATCGAGGCACAATTATTAATACACTCCGAAAAATAATACAATCTCGTTTAAAATTTACAATTGTAATTTCCTTCAATCTCAGAAACTCGGCTCTTCGCCAAAATATAATTACTCCACAAGAAGAAACAAAAAAAAGAAGCCCGTTTTGTACCAAACAATTCTCAACAACAACAACAACAACAATTTCAATTAAAATACAAGTATTCAGACCGCGAAATATTGTTATTGCAGCCCGTTTCATGCTCGAAGCCAGCGCCATCGCAACTTAACGCGACCGCGTGGAACACGCGTGTTACAAGACCAACTCGAAAGAAGGATACGTGCGCACGGCCACAGACACGGCAAATACATTTGTTCTCTCTTTTTCGTTTCTGTTCTCCAACGACGTTCTTTGTGCCAGAACACGAGTAACACATTCGACTCGACGGCTACGAAACTTCTCACCGTCCTTTATAACGCGACGAGCTATTCTTCCACAAGGGAAGAGAAACAACGTTGCCTCGGAAATAAACGGCGTCACGTTCAGCGGTATTCTCCTCGCGAGGGAAAAAAATATTTGAAGAATTAACACGATCGATGCTTAACCGTTCGACGAGTTCAACGCGAGAAGAAACGTTTCTTTCGCTGAAAGTTCTCGACATTCGCAAATACTGGTACTGGAAGTTTAAGAAGGGGTGAGGACAGTTTGAAATTTTCAATAAATCGATTTTTCTGTGTTTTTTGTTTTAAACAGTAGTTTGTCCTAGCCCTCGAAACGACTTATTTTGGGGTATAATAATAAATAAATCCGCGGCTACGGAATAATTAATTGTTTACAACTTTAAGCAGTATTACAAAGTGTAAATCGTGTGATTCGAATATATCACTTTTGGTGAATCGAATATTAGTGGACTTGGATTGAATTTAGTTGTGAATTGTAAGAACTGTGAGCCGCGATATATAAGTAAAAAAAAAAGTAAGTAAAGGATACATATGAAAAACGACGTTTTGAAACTTGAAACGCGTTTCTCTCGAAACTAGGTTTTTAGTTTTGGTACGTATCTTTAGTATAACATTTACTAGGGATTGACGATCGAACATTTTTCAATTTTTAACAATTTCGAAAAGTATAAGCTAAGAACGTAGAAATTTTTGGCATATATTCGATACAGTTCAAAAATAAATAGCTGCTATTTTCATTCTTGCCTTTGTGTTATTCTCACGGTGATGAACAGTCAAATGTCGAACAGTGAAATGGTAAAACTAAATGAAAAGGAGGATAGATCGTGCGTCATTCAATGAACATGATTAAAATAGAGTTGCCCTGTGTGTCTTTTCTAGCAGATTCTATTTAAAATTTCCAATACCAACAATTTCTCAAATCTCTGAATTTTTGAACTTTTGAACTCGACAAAAGAGAACTTTTTAATTAGAAATTATGTCAGTCACTGGCTATTTAATCAATGTTGAAATTATTTCAGTCAATGACCAATTAGTCGGTCTCGAAATTATTATACAGTCAGTGATTATTTAGTCAATCTTGAAATTATATTAGTCGATGATCAATTAATTTTGAAGTTATTTAGTTATTATTATAGCTAGAAACCAGACCAAAAAAAAAAACTGAAGAATCTTCTTACCAAAAAGAAACCTCCCAGGGTTTTTAAACTTCCAACACTGAACACTAAAAACGAACATCAAACAATTTCGGTAAAAGAGTTTTATCGCGCTTTCGAGGATTCAAAATGAAATAGAATTGCCTTGGTTTTTCTGTTGAAATGAAACCTGAAAGCGGCAGTGAAATCAAAATTACGCGAAAAAAAAAGGGGGGGGGGGGGGAAGCACCTCTTTTATTTTCGAGTGAAATATTGAAAATTTGATCGACTCTCCGGGCGAAATGCTCCACTGCGCGCAGGATCAAGTCAAAGCTCAATGTAATCAAATTGAGAGAGAAAGAAAAACAAAATGTGAAACAGGAACTTCTGTCATTTTTTCCACGTCAAATAACTGTCCGCGGCAAACCTGCCGCCAGAGGAAGTTCGATCGAATTAGTTGGGGAGGGACGCGATACGCCGCGAGGCTGCTGTTCGGTTTTTTATTGATAAGGGTTGAAAAATTTCCCAGTTTACCGACGTAATTTTCGAACACCGTGACGCTCTCCCTCATTTCAGAAACACGAAAGTTCCCTTCCCGTTACGTCGGCCAGGATAATTACGTTCCTGTTAATCCGGTGTCCTTCGCTGTAAAGCGAGGATTATGGATTAGAGACAAAGTTTACGAACCTCCCTTACTTTATACTTCTTAGATCGACGTTTTTGAAATTCTCGCGACTTTATGTAACAAGATCACCTTCTGTTATAAAATCTACAGGGTGTTTCGTAACTTGTGGGACCCACTTGCACGCCTAAAAATAATGAAAAAACAGTCATATAAATGTATGTCCTATCCTGTCTTCGTTTATCAGATATAATGAATTTTATAAACGGAGCAAAGCTCTAGTAAGCTAGTTTTACCAGGGATGGCATATTCAATTTTCATAATGATCATAATTGGGATGAAGGAAACCCACATGTTATTGTGCATTCAA
>NW_025109973.1:92503-94452 GCF_011392965.1 Frieseomelitta varia
ATTATATCTCATAAACGAAGACAGATAGGACATATATTTATATGACTTTTTTTCATTATTTTTAGGTGTACAATCAGCTCCTGAAGTAGGTCCCATAAATTACGAAACACCCTGTATATTATTATTGAATATTATTCATTCGTCGTTCTACATTACCGACGAATCGCAAATACGGAATGTCTTTTTTTTTAAATCATAACCTAAAATCAAACCATCTTCCGATCAGACACGTCTATTCGAATTAACACGAATAGTTTACAAATCGAGGTGTTTAATAATTTGTATTTCGAACACGTGTGAAATCGATGCCTGATAATTAAATATAGAAAGTCTTTAAATATAGAAAATCAAACCAAATTGCTTCGTCTATTGAAGGCGCGACCATTTGAATTAACACGAAAACCTGCTAGTCAATGTGTTCGATTATTTGTTAAAAGTAATTAAATAATTCAATCAAAATTCATCAGTTAAAAATAATTAAAATTCAATTATAGAATATTCTTTTCTCTTTTGCAAAGTTATCACGCTTTGAATATGGACAATTTTTTATCAAACTAAGGGTATAATAAACTTTGATTTTAAATTAAACGTTATATTATATTATAACTTTAGATTACATTATTCTCTTATATTACATTACAACTTTAGATTATATTATTTTTTTACTAAACAAATATTCTTTCACTCAAATTAAAAAATTACATTTCGCTCGAATTAAAAAAAAAATACAGCACGCTGAAATTTCCTGAATATTTTACACGCGTATCTTCGTTATCTTTTTTTTTTTCCTCTCTATTTTTAATTTTACACATTCTACCAGATGTTCTCGTATCTTCAGATTTCACATTCGTTTAATTAATTCAAAATCCACGTGTGAAACCTCTGTAAAATCACAGTGGAGAGGCTGCACTGTATTCCAAACGTTTTACGCAATTTCTCGTTTATCTTAACTTCCCAGAATCGCGTGAAGACTCGCATTCTAATTATCAAATTCCTCGGAACGCGTTTCGACGGCGCGAGAGGAGAAATCTGAATGTTACACGCTGTGTAACATCAGCGAAATCTGAACGCCTCCCCCGAGCGTAAAATGTATCAACTCAGCAACTATCGATATATATATATCTCGTTGGCGGTATTTTCTTTAACGGAAAATGGAACGGTGAGTAATTCCAAGAGCTAATTAACTTCTCGCGTGTGCTGGGGAACAAGCCGGTTGTCCGGAAAGGTGGCTGCAAAGAAACTTTCGAAATTTACGTCCGAGCTCCCCTGCACTGTGCATTGTATACTTTAGCCAATAATTAACCTGAAAGCAAGAGAGAGGGAAAAGGAAAGGAAAGAAAGAAAGAAAGAAAGAACGAGAAAGAGTAAGCACGATTCGATTATCTGAGCGTTAATGGCGTTTTAAATTAGCATAACGCTCGTCAATTAATCGTATCATGAGAAAACCATGACGAAACAAGGAAAGAAAAAAAAAAAATAGGAACGAAGGCCAATAAGTAAAAACATTTCGTGATTAATTTTACTTTCGTTAACATTTCGTGCGATATTAACCGCCACGACCGTGTGTTTTATCGCGCAATTTTAATTTTAATTTGCTATCTACGTATGTATGTATGTACAGAGACGCCACGACAAGGAATTTCTTTCGAGTATCCTTCAGAACAACAGACCTAAGCCTAACAGACTCGCGGATCGTTTCGTTTCGACGTGTATACCTTCGACTTTTCTCCATCTTCCAATTGCCCAAGCAGAATAATTTTCAATCGATGATCAGTTTGTTACGTACAATGTCTCGTGAGAGTATTTTGAAAATTTTCAATGAACACATTATATATATCGTTGATTTTGAAATTTGATCATTTTGAAGCTTCGAGATTTCGATAATCCGCCAATGATTTGTTATTAAAACTGTTTTGGAAAGAATCAAATTCAAAAAAAAAAAAAAAAAA
>NW_025109973.1:94752-103228 GCF_011392965.1 Frieseomelitta varia
AAACTGTTTTGGAAAAAAACAAATTCAAAAAAAAAAAAAAAAAAGGAACTTCATCGTGCGTGACAAAATTTTTACGAAAAACTGAAGATCGATCACTTTGACCACTCTAAAGGTAATTCTATTAGACTTCGTTAGGCTTTAGACTATTTAATAGCCTTTAGAATTGTAGAAACAGCTGATAGTATATATAATATATTTAGATACATATATTATCATAATATATAAATATATATTTAGATAATTTATTTTCGTCATAGTTGATATTAATTAATTAACCCTGATAGAAAAGGTACAAAATAAATTTTACCTTATTTTCAAAAAATTCATTTTCATTACTTAACAATATAAACTATTAACATTAGATAATTTATTTTCGTCATAGTTGATATTAATTAATTAACCCTGATAGAAAAGGTACAAAATAAATTTTACCTATTTTCAAAATCAATTCATTTTCATTACTTAACAATATAAACTATTAACAATATTATCAATTTTTAATTATTACTAAAAAATATATTTTTATTACAAAACTTTATTAAATTATAGTAATCTAAAATTACATATTTATATCAATAAATTTATATTTTAAAAAATATATATATATATATATATATATATATATATATACATATATGTATGACAATGTGTTGAATTTAGTCGATACAAAGTTCAGAACCGAACTTTAGAATTTAAAATCTCGACTGATTCCGTATATATATTGCGACAAAATCCAAGCCCTTCTATTTTCCTCTCTACCATCGCTCAATTTCGTCCCGGAAGAAAGAAACGCGACGACAGGGAACACACAAAAATAAAACGTTTCTCGCGCGAGTCGTTTGCAAATTCGCGTCTTGAAAGCGAGCAACGTTTCCAAACTATCCGCGCGGCGCACGAGGAGAATTGTAAAGCGGCGCTCGGCAACAATATTCATAAAATTCAATGGGCCCGCATGCAAATGCGGGACGCGACCAATTCGCACGTTCTCGCGTAACCAGCGACAGCCAAAGAGGAAACAGGGGGGAGTGAGAGATCCTGAAACCTCGAGATCAACATCCTGCGGGAAAGGATTGCCTAGAAAGGAAGTCTCGCTCAATTTTCCTCGCTCTTTCTCTCTCCGTCGAACGTACAGTCCACTCCATGTGACGATAAAAAATGGTCAGAAAATGGCCGATCATCGTGGTTATCGTTACTGGAAATTTTATGGATTGAAACCGACCGAAACAAATGCTACCTTTAGACACTTGAATCTGAAGGTTTTAGTTGTTAAATCAGCTCTTTGTTGCTCACGTTTCTAATGGGGAATTTCAACGCATCGGTGTTGAATGGATGGTTTCGTGGGTGAGAAAAAATGAAGATCAGCGAACGAATGCCAAGTTCAAAATTTCGAGTGGGGAGAAACGATGAATATATTTATACTGTGTGTCTGTTTGTTCTGTTCTCGAGGAAAAGATAGAAATTGATCATTCGGTTGTAACGTGTACGCGTATAAGGGAAATTAGTTCAAAAGTTCAAACATGTTGAACGAAGAATATTTATGCACGGACCTGTATTTTTGTGCATTATGTGTGTGGGTGTGTGTACACATATATGGAAAATTCGAAAGTTGAAATATACGAGAAAAATATGATGAATATTTATGTGCGGATCGCTTATTTACGTACTTTTGACAAGAAATAAAAATTGATCGTCCAGTTATAATGTATACCTGTACAGAAATGAAAATTAGTTCAAAAGTTCAAACATGATGAATTACGATGAATAATTCTGCGCATTCCCAAGGACAAATTATAATTAAGAAAGGTAGTTTCTCTCCGATTCTGATAAATCCCGAAGGCTTCAAGTAAAAAATAAATGATAAATACTTCTGACAAAGAAGAACAAAAAATGGAATGAGAATAAACACCAAGAGACTACGACTGAACTTCATCGCAATGAAGAAAACAAAATAGTTAAAGAATACTAAAACAACGTGATTAAATTCGCGATCAGCGGACACGCAACAACGAAATAAATCAAACGAGCGATATCACACTGCGCGATATATATCTAAAAAAAAAACAACCGGCTCTCTGAGTATGTTTTGAACGAATATGCTGAATAAGCATAATGCTCGAACAAATAAATACGTCGAAATTATTATCAGACTGGATAATGATTTAACTGGTCTCTCTTGTTTAATAGGGAAAACACGGTTGAACGTGCGCAGGCATAGGAGCACACACACACACACACACACACATACACACACACACACACGAGGGGCGAGAAAATTCGGTGCAGAACCCGAAATTTCCATCTTTATCTCCTTTTAATTGGATGCTCGCCCCTTTCGTATTATATTTTCGCTGCCGCTGGGAACGCGACAGATGCATCGCAATTTACCCCCGGCCAACAATGTAACGGGGAACAAGCCATCACGTAACAAGGGAACGTCCTCTCTACCGTGAACGTGTCTCCTTGAAAACTTACTGGATCGCGCTTACGAAGGAGGAGAGAACAATTGGCAAACCAAGAAAAAGTCGAGGAAAAACGGGAGAAAGCAAACCGACAGCATCAAATCGAACGAAGATCCACGACATGGAGAATGATTTTCTAGCCAAGACGTTTCTTTTGTTAAAATTAAGAATTATTATTTATTTGTTAATTGAGAGAATTGGGAATTATTAACCGAAAAGTTAAATTGGATTAATCGAAAAAGGAAGAATTATACTGGGTCGATTATGGACAGAATAAACTAAAATAATTATGGATCATTATGGAACCGATTGTGGACAGTATCAAATTAAATAAAAATCCACAACGTGGCGAATGATTTTCTAGCCAAGACGTTCCTTTTGTTAAAATTAAGAAATATTATTTATTTTTTATTTATTAATTATTATTTATTTTAATGTTTGTGTAATAGTAGAATTTTTAAAGAAAAAATTTAGCGGATATTTTGTGCGAAATTCTATTAGCAGACACGTATTGTGAAAGGTGATTTAAAATTTCTGAATGTCCCATTAAATTTCGATCGATCGGTTGGAACGAAACAAGATCATTTATGAGCTCTGTTATCGACGTATTAGTAATTAACAATACCTGAAACAGTGATAACCAAAATCGCTTTCAATTCTAAAACTGTTCCATCAAAAGATAATTATTTATAGTATGATTAAAAATAAATCGAATGGAAAGGATTGAAGAGACAATTCAACACTCTCTAATCTGATACAAAATTTCAAACTGCAAGAATCTATAGAATGCACGCGATATAAAAAAGAAAAAAGCTATAACTGCACGAAATATTAAAAATAGAAATTACAGTTAAGTCAGTAGATTGCATAAAAATCCGCAATCTGAAACTGACGAGACTTTCGCACATTACTGCACGTTGCTTATATTTTTCTAAAAAAAAAAACCAGCTAGAAACCGGCGCAGCTCGATAAAAAAAGAAGTCGACGACACACAAAAAGTTTTATTTCCGTAGATGTGCCACTAAAAACCCGCTGCAGTTCACTAACGACATTTTCCCCTCATTATCGTACAATTCTCGCGTTTTCAAAAATCACAGGAAATCTAAAAATCGCCCGGAAACGACACATTTTGATTAAAAAAAGAAGGAAGTACCATTTCGATAAATGTGCTAATAAAAGCAGCTTCATAAAAATCCACAAGTATCTCGCGTTTCGAAAAATCACAGGAAAAAAATGTACAGATCGAACTGTGTGAAAAATGATACGCTTCGATAATGAAAACCTCGAAATGTCGAGGAAAGAAGAAGTTCCATTTCTAGATATGCGTCGATAAAAAAAGAGGGCGTGCGAAATTCTCGCAGTGTGCTAACGAGATTTTCCCTCGTTACCGTGTACACAGTTCTCGCATTTCGGCAAAAATTGCCTAAAAACCGGCCCGCGAGACACTTCGACAAAAAAAGTCAACGACACGAAGAAAGGAAGAAACCATTAGCGCAGGGACGTGCCAATAAAAATGGCTCGCAGTCTAACGAGACAACTAACGAGACTTTCCCTCGTTACTGTACAATTCTCGCGTTTCCAAAAATCGCACGCGAGGAGGAGAACCTGCAAAACCCGGGAGGTTCTGGAGGAAAAAACGCAGTTGAAGAAAAAAAAAAAAAGGAAGAAAAAGAAACAGATGCAGATCGTACTAATGTCGCAAGGTTGTACTAATATCGCCGCGAATTTTCAGGTTAAAACTGCAGGCGTATTCCGTCGGCGAAAGCCAATAGAGACGCGTGCGAACACCGGGGCCGGAAGAGCAGCAGAAGGCAGAGGGAAACACGAGCGTAGCCGAAGGTCCTTTCGCAAACCCCTAACACGAAACCGCACTCTGGCAGCATTTGCGTTTTAACGGGCTCGCGACGCTTTTATTCCGAGGGAATCGGCTCCGATTCTCCTGCCATCCTGCCCGTCACCGACTGATCCGCCGATTATTCGATTTATTTCAACTTGTTTCTCCCGCTGCTTTCCATCTGCCTCCCCTCTTTCTCTCTCTCTCTCTCTCTCTCGTTCTCTCTTGCCAAACCCTTTCACACTGGATACACACAAATGCGCTCGTCGAACGCGATATAATGGATCGCTTTTCGATTTCTCTTTTCTCTTTTCATTTTTTTTCTATTTCTTTCTTTTTTTTTTTTTTGCGCGCGCGAGCGTGGGTCAATGGTAGTTTCGTTGACGATTGTAAATATATGTACAATTGTTATTTTTTTTCAGTGGAACGCCGATAATTGATGGAATTGTTTGCAAGAATAAAGTCACTCGTCACTGACGACTGACGAAAACATTTGGAAATTCGACGGCTCTATGCCAGCAGATTTTTGAAGATTTACGTGGAAAAGATACTTTGATCACGTTATGCATTTGGTAGAAAAGTGAATGATCAGTTTGAACTACCACGCACGTCAGAATGATTCAACTGAATGCTGAAACGGACGATTAGTTGTTTATATAAAATTACTTTCGTGACGTCTGCTGAATATAATATATTTGAATTTTTGTAGAATATTTTTAGACTTGGTTCGAATCTCAATGAAATATATTAAAATATATAAAATATAAAATATACTAAAATATATATATATGTGTATATTAAAATATATAAAATATAAAATATATTAAAATATATATGTGTGTATATTAAAATATATAAAATATAAAATATGTGTATATTAAAATATATAAAATATATAAAAATATTAAAATATATAAAAATATATAAAATATATAAAAATATATTAAAATATATAAAAATATATAAAATATATAAAAGTATATTAAAATATATAAAAATATATAAAATATATAAAATATATGAAAATATATATGTGTATATATTAAAATATATAAAATATAAAATATACTAAAATATACATATGTGTATATTAAAATATATAAAATATAAAATATATTAAAATATATATGTATATTAAAATATATAAAATATAAAATATATAAAATATGAAATATAAAATATATATTAAAATATATAAAATATATATATTAAAAAATATAAAATATGAAATATGTTAAAATAAAATATCAATAAAATATCAAAACATTTTATTCAATAAACCGGTTCGAATAATTGAACAACCGCACATGAAAAAATTATTTATTATTGCATTTCATATTATCTGACATTTGCAGTTCACTCTGTTCAAATCACACTGAACTTTGTTCCAAACTATTGATTCGAAACAGATTACTCCCATACGTGTATCAATGATACAAACAAACTTCTAGAACCAATTACGTGTGTTTCACTATACTCCTAGCTCTGTCTGAAAATAGATTTTGATTAAAAAAAAAAAAAAAACAGCTGGTAAAAATTGTTATTTCTCCGTCAAAAAAGGTATAAAATTGGAAATTTATCGTCACGCTGTAATTAAATTTATACGATCGTTTTCCATTAAATGTTATATTTCTGCGACGCAGGGCAAAAGAAGGACAAAAATATCGATTAAAAAAATAATTATACAACTTGTGCAGCGAAATTAGAATTCATTATTCGTTTGAATAATTGCCCGACGGTGCTCCGGGTATGTAATTTAGATTCGCTTTTACCGACAAAAACGCCGCTAAAGTGGATTACGTTTGCGTTATGCGAACAGAGTTCTTTGACCGTAAAAAATTTTAAACCCGATTGTCCGTTGTTGGCGAACTCTGTTTAACGAAATGTTTCGTGAATTGCCCGAGACGCAACGTTTCGAAATTTTTTTACATTTAATTGAATTTTCGAATTTTAATATAATGTTTTTGTACATTGTGATTTTATACTTCATATTTTCAGCACTGAAGTTTGGAAGAATCCAACAAGATACGCGGAAGCTCTATTTAATTCGTGAAAAAAAAAAATAAAACTCAATTCAATCTGTTGCATTAACAAACATCCTTTGCAATTTCTCTATAAATTTGTCCTGCCGCGTCGCGACGCTAAACTAAATTTTTTAATGCCTCGTAAACATTCAACTTTCCGCAGGTGAGTTCACAACAGGTGTGGGAATAATAAAAAAAAAAAAATCTATCGGAAGAATTTAATCGCAACAAATGCTCGTTCTATGAGGCAGAGGACGACTGGAGGATCCGTCGGAGCGAAGGTAAGTACAGAGAACGCCGATTATCCGGACAAGTGAGCGGACAAGCCTTAAGCCGATAATACACCACCGAAAACAATTAAAGGATCGCGCCTGCTATTCTGTAGAACGGACTAAGCATCAAAGTTGAATCGACTACTTTACTACGGGTTGAACGATTAATTTGTTACCCAAAGAGCGAGCACACGGAAGTTAATTTCTTCCCAATCGTCTGATTTCAAAATAATTTGATTCAACTGGAAAAACATTATACTATTTGTATTATTATATGTAATATAATATTATAATAATATAACATAATTATATAATCAATATATAAATATATAAATTATTGTATCATTTGTATTATTATATACAAATCATTATATATGTTAAATCATTTTTATTATACTGTTGTATTATATTATACATATAAATATATGTATATATATATTATACTATTATACTATTATATATGTTAAAATATTATATAAATCATTTTTATTATACTGTTGTATTATATTATATATATAAATATATGTATATATATTATACTATTATACATATTATATAAATATAAATATATATATTATATTATTATATTATATAAATCATATTGTTACTCTGTACATTTATACTATTATACATAAATCATTATAGATTTTGTAAACGACTGAAATAATTTATATAGAATTTAAAGTAGTTTAAATATAAAACAATAATTTATGTCAGATCATTAGAATTTTAAATTAGAATCCAAGACAATTTTTATTCCGCGAAAATTCGTAAAATTTCGCACAGAAAGTTTCGAAACTTTCATTTACTGTTAATTGAAATACACACGATGATGGAAGTTAGAAAAACTTTCATACTGATGTGTACCGAAAATGTTGGAAATTGAAAAAGAATGGACTCGAGTCTTTTTCTTTTTCTCTCTTGCTCTGTTTGTGCTCTTTGTTTTTAATCGTTAAGTAAGTATTGGGGTGGAATGGAGTTTTCCAACGCTCGCACAGCCATTGTCCCTCAATGTTCGAATCGAGCTTTTGTTGAAATACCTTGGCTACTTGAATGTCCTCTACTTTAGCTTAATGTCCTTCCCGTTCGAGAAACATTCTTTCTGGCAGTAACCTCCTTCCTCATTGAATCAAAAAACACCGCGGAGAAACAGTGAAGAAAGAAAAAAAAAAAGAAGAAGAACGCCGTCTGAATTTGCAGCGGGAAGATAAATATTGCCCACTTTGTTATTTTATTTCCGAAAACCTTTCAATTCTTCCAGTTAGGTTAAATCGAGCTCCCGTGACCCCATAATAAGTTCACGCGAGAACGCAGACAATTTTTGGCAAGATTTGTCTTGGAGCTTAAAATTGCTCGTTTAATTTCCATTTTTTTTGTATTTTCTCATATTTCGGTATTTTCTTTGCACATCAGCTGCAAAGATCTATTATTGATGTATTCGTTCTATGTGTCTAATTGGAAACGTTCTCCGCGCTGAACAGAGAAAAAAGTAAAGAAAACAAATTCGCTTCGTTTTACCGATCGAACTTTCTTCGTACGTAAACTTCCGTTTCGTTAAAAACATCCACGCTGTAAAATACAAAAATATACTCCAAGATCGACCCAAAATAACACGTAGTCGATGTGTTTGATAGAGTCGACCATCGTTGGATCCACGAAAAAAAAAGAATACTCCAAAAGGGGGAAAAAAAGGAAATTTCTAACAACACTCGCACGACTAAAACGACGCGGCGTTTATTATTTAACCCCATGCGCTGGCAACTGATTGCGGACCATAACGAGTGACCGAACCCGTATACAATAATACGTCGCTTCCCTTTTGAACTCGTCCGTATATCATTGAATAGAAATTACTGAGAAGTAATTTAACAAATTTATTATTTGTTT
>NW_025109973.1:103861-117737 GCF_011392965.1 Frieseomelitta varia
CGTCGCTTCCCTTTTGAACTCGTCCGTATATCATTGAATAGAAATTACTGAGAAGTAATTTAACAAATTTATTATTTGTTTTGTCTGAGTTATACTTAATATATACTTAAAATTGAGAAAATATTACAATTTTCGGACAAAGAATTCTCGACGTGCGTGACACGTCATTTCAGCGCAAGAGGTTAACCCTTTGCGCTGGCAACTGATTGCGGACCGCAACGAGTGACCGAACCCGTATACAATAATTCGTCGCTTTATTTCTCTTTTGAACTCGTCGATTGCATTTATATATACTTAAAACTGAGGAAATATTGCAATTTTGAAACAAAAAATTCTCGACGCACGTCATTCCAGCGCAAGAGGTTAACTTAATTAACCGTAGTTGGCGTTAGAATAAATCACAAATAATTCTCGAATATTTTTCAGGCACTTGCTATACCTCCTGCATTCACAGACTCAAAGTTTTAAATCGTTTTAAGCCAGTATTATTATGTTGTGTCAATTGCCATTTCTTTTCGCTTGGTAACAAATTGTAGCACCTTGGTATACAATACGTCATAATAAGATATCTTCATTTTTATTCGTGTAGAGTGCTTCTATTACATAAAAAGATTCAAACATCTGTAGAAACATTGAAAAGTTATTTTTCGTAACTTGATCCGTGAAGGGAAAATGGCAGGTTTGAGGATGGGGATGATACAGGAAGATTGCGTGATATCGATTTGCTTGACAGTTGACGTCAAGTCTCGAGTGCGCGTGAATTTTGGTAGTGCGTGTTGTTTCACGTGATCGAAGGATAAGGCGTGTTACTATTAAAGATTTAATAACAATTTATCATCCCTTTTGCTATCTCTTTGAGGAACGATGCCTAAATGTACGAACGAGGAGTCTTTAACCGACGAATCGCTAGTTTAGGCTTGATCGTCTAGCGTACGAACTAAATGAGAGAGCCGGCGAAAACGAGCGAGCAGACCTCGGTTACCAGCGTGATTACTCGTCGAAAGAACGACGCCCGGCGAGATGAATTCCCAAGCTGGAAATCATTTTTCCCACGAGCCAGGCGAATAACTCGGGACAACACGGAGATAACTAACGAGAGGACCCTGTGCAACGTAATGAGCTCGCTCTCCGTTTCTCCGGCTCTATTTTTCCTGCGGTGCCTCCACGTCGGTGAATTATATAATTTGATATAAGAAGGTACGAGAGCCAGCGTCCAGGTATTACTCCTCTTAGAAATAAACTTTGTGGCAGACTGATGGTCGAATCGAAAGGAATTCTTAATTGCGTGTGACGAAGAGAGAAGTTGATTAACACTAAAACTAAACCAAGGACTAAAGCACAGAATTTTCATCAGAGATGTTAAAGTGAATAAATATATAGAAATACAATAGAGTACACAAACTTTTATTCGTGTGCTTTATAAAAAAAATCATTTAAACCTCTAAAAATACACTATTTTGCATCTGTAATGTATGTAAAGTATTTAAAAAAATTATGAATTAGTCATTTTGGCCACATCGGTGGTTCTAGTGTTAATACACACTGCTCACAAATATTGGTGGATATTTCAAAATGGGAATGAAGCAATAAAAAAAAAATCAAATGTTTCTTTTTTTTTTTATCTCTTTATATTCATCTTGAAATATCCCCTAATTGTTTCGAGCAGTATAAATATAACGTGCACATAGATACACATGAAAATTTTAAAATAAAGTAGCAAATAAGTAAAAAGACAAGAAAGATTGCGTTGCATCAACTTTCACAACACGATAGAAATTTTTAACATCATTTTCATTTACATGATTATTAACGTCTAGTTTTATTATTTCGTGTGATTTTACAAAAAAAGAGTTATATAAATAGTTTCGCGAGCCGTGTCGTAATTTCGCAATTTTTAACAATATCGCAATGTCGACAAATTTCCAGGATTTCAGTGGACGTATCAAAGTAATTATCTTTTTCAACAATTGTTTTCACGGAAATTGACCGGAGCATATATTCAATTATATTTAAACCGTGTTTAATCCGTATCGTTGTTATCTCGCGGTCTGAACGATGTAACAAAATCGGCCCTCAATTAACGCATATTCTCGTTAATTATTGTTATTTCATTAATTGTGCGCGAGTCTGTGTCTCGCGATTGACATTGCCACGATTGAAAATTTAATCGGTGCCGCGATATGTTTCATATCTGAATGCGAATATGCCGGCGGCGGAAAATTTCGTTGAAATATGCATTGACGACCCTATGAAACCGATTAATCGACAACAATTTGACTCTTTTGTGAAACGGTTGCATTTGAATCACAGGGTGGAGTGGGAATGATGCGAAATTATCAATTTAAATTTAACTAACTAGTCCCGCTTTGTCTTGATCGTTTACATCGGCTTGTTTGTAATTTGTAATTTTAAATATGAAAAAAGAGATTGTTAAGAGAGCAGAATATTATAATATTATAATATAATAATATTATGATTATATTATAATTATAATATTATGATTATATTATAATTATAATATTATGATTATATTATAATTATAATATTATGAATATATTATAATTATAAATATTATGATTATGTTATAATTATATTATTAAAATTATAAATATTATGATTATATTATAATTATATTATAATTATAAATATTATGATTATGTTATAATTATATTATTAAAATTATAAATATTACGATTATATTATAATTATATTATTAAAATTATAAATATTATGATTATATTATAATTATAATATTCTATTAAATTATAACATAATTATAATTATAATATCATATTAAATTATAATATAATTATAATTATAATATCATATTAAATATAATTATAATATCATATTAAATTATAATATAATTATAATTATAATATCATATTAAATTATAATATAATTATAATTATAATATCATATTAAATTATAATATAATTATAATTATAATATCATATTAAATTATAATATAATTATAATTATAATATCATATTAAATTATAATATAATTATAATTATAATATCATATTAAATTATAATATAATTATAATTATAATATTAAATTATAATATAATTATAATTATAATATTAAATTATAATATAATTATAATATTAAATTATAATATAATTATGATAATATCATTTTCATTCGAAAAAAAATGTTTCCGAGACGAGTGCTTGGAAAGTACGCGATATTTTTAACAATAAAAATAGATTCATATTTAACGAACGAAATGAATATGAAAATAATAATTCTGACGAAGAGTATAAAAGAGAACAAGCTGAGCCATAAACTTCGTTTTTGTCCGTCACTGTACTATATTAATGTCTAATACCCCTAACTACCTAGAACCTATTATACCTACAGGAATAATACCTCTAACTATCTGGAACAATATATAGGTCGAATCTCGACTCTGTAGTTGAGCTTACGTAGGCGAGTCTAGAAAACTTGGTACGCGATAATTAAGGAAGCTGGGTGTGATTAATTCAATAAAAAAAAATTTGCAGAGTCAGCAGGAAAGCAAACGGGAGTGCATTCCCTAAAATACTTCTGTTAGCCGGAAAAATTTAACGATGCCCAAACGCAAGGAAAATTCTACGCGCGTCTGTATACGTGAAAGAAATGTACGTGTTAATGTCTGCGTGTTCGTTAACTGCGAAGTGAATTTGAGAATGAACTTTCGACGGAAAGTTGAACCTCGTATCTGCGTAAATTTTTTTTCAAGCAGGTCGAATTATAACATGAAACTGAAACCTTCCACGAATCACCATTAAAAAATTGTTGATTATAATTGTCTTTCTCACGCAAAAGATCGCGTCAGAAACACACCCGAAAATAGGCCTCCAAATAATGAAAATTTCCTTAAACAAATAAATATTTCATTCACCCTACGACGTTGGTAAATTGTAAGTTACAATCTATCTTTTCATCCCCCGGAGAAACTTCCTTCACCCTCCAAAATATCCAAGCGTCCAAATCGCATTCACATCGTACGCACTGTCAGAATCACGTGAACGAAGCGAAAGTGGAAAAAAAAAAAAAAAACGAAAAAGAAGTCCAAACGACGTGAAATCACACGCGTAATCGTCAGCCTACGCGCACACACTGAACTGTTCAATTTTCGTCGTTAACCAATTGTTTGCAGCCACCTTCCCCCCGGCCCCCCTAATCAGATGAATTAAATAATGGCGCCGATGGAATCGTTAACGAAGAATCTCGCATCGGCGACGACACAAAAGCAAAGTTGTCGCTACGTTTGCGCCCACGTGAAATATTTAACGAGCTGTCCAAACATGATCCGATTTACAGGGCGGTAAGGGGGGGGGGGGAGGGGGGTGGGTTGAGTATTCGCCCCGTGTAACAGTGAACGATTAGAGTTCATTTCGAGCTTCAACGCTGCTGGATAAAACGCTGCCGTCAATTTTTATCCGCTTCTCCCCTCCCCTGTTTTATTTTTCGTCCCTTTGCGTTTACCTTCCTCCTCTTCCTTTTTTTTCTTTGTTGTTCTTTTTTCTTTCTCTCTTTTGGGTACGACAAAAAGCGAAAAAAATTAGCTCGCGTAATTGTACAAATTAATCAATTTGTGCTTGGAATTACTGCGCAAAGACTTCGATCAATCGGTGATCAAAATTTTTCCAATTTTGAAAAGAGAAAAATTTTGCACTTTTGTTGGCGGGGGGATGGATCTCTCTTTTGAAGAGATTCGATATTTGGAAAAATGAAAAAAGGCAGAGCCAATCTTCGTTGAAAATGATAACAATTTGTAAGTCTTTTAGAGAAGAACTATAAAAGGGATTGCATTTTTAAAGATTAATTTTAAAATAAATAAGATTAATTTTAAATTAAATAAGATTAATTTTAAAATAAATAAGATTAATCTTAAAATAAATAAGATTACTATTAAAATAAATAAGATTAATTTTAAAATAAATAAGATTAATTTTAAAAAAATAAGATTAATTTAAAAAAAATAAATTACTATTAAAATAAATAAGATTAATTTTAAAATAAATAAGATTAATTTAAAAAAAAATAAGATTAATTTTAAAATAAATGACAAAATAAACAAATAATTTTAGAATAATTTTAAAATAAATAAGATTAATTTAAAAAAAAATAAGATTAATTTTAAAATAAATAAGATTAATTTTAAAATAAATGACAAAATAAACAAATAATTTTAGAATAATTTTAAAATAAATATTCAAGTGAAATCTTCCGCTCGCTCGTTAACATCTTTGCCCAATTAAACGTAAATAAACATAAGTCAAATTAATAAATCTCACATTAAATTAAATAAGACAATTTCAGTGTTATTTTAATGGGTTGCATTTTTGCGACCGTTCTCCGATAAATGATTGAATTATTTCCCCCTACGTAAATTCATTAAATAGGCTTCATTTGCAAATGGCAAGTCCTGATATAATACTGATTTCTCTGGCAGCATGAAATTCTAATAAAAGAAACATCGTTGAGCAACGTGAGATTGCAATCACAATTTATTTAAACGAAAATTCGATTTTTCCTCTTTTTCGAAATATTTCACGCATTTTTCCACGCATCTCCAATTTTGCAATTAAAGTCCCGCGTTATTCCATTTGCCTGTTATTTATATCAAAACGCGTTCGTTAGAGATAGTTTCTATAGTTCCCTTTTTTTCCCCCTCCCTTCTCTCTCTCTGGCAGAAAATATGCCATCGAACGAGAGATACGATTCAGCTAGATTAAAACTTTTGCAAATAAAATGAAACGCATCGGGGTCAGATGTTTAGAAAAGATAATAGATAAAATTAGAATTTGAATAGAGAGGTTCTCTTTTTTTTCAAACGTTCGTTACGGAATGAAGAATGGTTTCTCGGCAATTTATCACCGTGAAAAATGGCAAAAAATACGTGTTTATTTTCGGCGAAATTATTATCGTTCGCGACATGCGTAAAATAAATCTGAAACGTTTAGTAAATTTTGATTAAATAATTCTTAATAGTAGATTTTATCCTGTCGTATTATTTATTTTTGTTAACAACATTTGCCATTCAATTCCTACGACATTTATTTTTCATTTGTGACATTTGATTTTCTTCCAGTTTCAAGTGGAATACCAATCAAGTTTAAGTCAGGAAGATGAAATTCAGAAAAATCGGAATTTTCCAATTTTCTCAAGGAATTTTGTATCTCGTTTTTCCTTTGAAAGATCGGAAATTTAGATATTTAGAAAAATTATTCGTATTAACACCATGGTCGTCAGAACGAAATGGCCAATTTGTTACGTTTTCAGAGAAATTTTAATAACAACTGAAAGGAATTTTCAAAAAGACTCGACAAATATTTAAAGACGAAGCTTCTCAACCGTGTTTTCTAAATATCCTGATAAGTTGTGCGATAAAGGCACTTCCGGTAGAATCAACGCGACGAAACCACAACAAATTTTTCAAATAATTTTTCCTTCGTAATAAAGACCGACTCGCAGTCAAAGTTCATAAAAAGGTGGAACAATAGAGGAGCAAAACAATACATAACAAACAATACCATCAATGGCAAAAATCAGAAATCGCATGGTGAATTGTGTCGTGAAATTATTCAAAAATACAATACCATCCGTGTTTTATTCCAACGAGAGCTATTTCGTGTAACTACCTGTTGAAAACGGCCGATAAAGCAGTCAGTAAAATTATTACAATAGTGCGCGAGCATTCGCAACAAAGAAGTGAAAAAAAAGAGAGAAAAACAGAAGGAACTTTGCTCATGAAAAATTTCGAAACAAAAGCGAAACGATTCCCTGGGAGTTCTCGCGGCCGATTAAAAATCCACGAAAATCGTCGAAAAACGACGTTTCAGAATGAATGCTTTTGAAACGTGTTTTTCTGAATGGGGCAAGTCCGACGAAACAAAAGTGAACTCTATATAATGACGTGATGTGCCGCGATATTTTGCTATATGTCGCCGATTCGAATCCGACCGAAGCGTGAAATGAGGGGCTTTGGAAAAGCAGAGAAAAAGCAGAGGCGTGAAAAAAAGAAGAAGGTCGAAATTGAAGTTGAAAATTAAAACAATTTCCCATTTGAAACTCTCTATTGTCCAAAGTACGGTGCTTTTGTACAACTGCTTTTCAGTCCACGATGGAACAATTTTCCACCGATTTTCCTCTATACTTTTCACTCGCCATCTCAAACGTGTGAATTTGCGGGAAAATCTTCGATCGAAAATTCCCTTTCGAAGGAAGGAGAGAGCTCGAGAGATTAACTACGCGTTAACGTGTCAATTGTATTTTTTTTTTTTCTTTTCTTCTTAAAAAAATGTTGAAACGACTTGGAGCGTTTGCGATCGATCGTAATGCAATGTGTCGCGCATCGGGTTCCACTCGCGCTCGCCTAATCGATTTTCCCGGGGAAGGACAGTGAAAAATGTGCGTGCCTCGCGGCACAAACCGAGCAGAGAAAATGTTTAAAAACGGTGTTCCTAGAGGCGAACTTCGACCGGTATTAAAAAATATCGTTAAGCCACTTTGCCCGGTTCTCGCTATTAGACTTTTAGCGGCAGCAGCTTGCAAAATAAATTATCGTCCGCGCCGGCAAACTTTCGCACTCGCCGTCTTCGTCGCTTTTTTTCGAAACGAGAAAACGGCCCGCCCGCCCGGAAAATTCGATTATAATTCTCAATTACGCTCCTCGTCGGTGCGCCCCGCGTTCGAAGGGAAAAATAAATCTTTCGAGGTGGTGGAAATCGGTTGAAACAGATTTGAGTAATCGCGCATGAACGGCGAAATTGAACGCGAGGCGCACTGACTCGTGATCTTCTACGTTCTACAGGCTGAAAGTCGGGAAATAGACCGAGAGAAATATGTAGAATTGCATGTTTATTGATTCGAGGCCTCCGTTTTTTCAAGGAAAAAATCGAATTTGAATAAAAGTTCAAAAGACAGGCTCAAATGTTAGCCTAAAAATTTAAAATTCTGCGGCTACATTCGACAAACGAAAGATAATCGTCTCCTCCTCGCAATCCATTGAAACAGAGGGATATCTTTCGAGAAGGAAATTAACAAACTTTGTTTCGCGTAACGAGCAACCTCTTGATCAACAATTTTCGCGCCGAGCGAGAAAAGGCAGGGAAAGAAGGGAAAATAAATTTCGCCTGGCTACGAGAGAGAGAAAATCGAACACGCTCCTCAACTTCGGGTTCAAGGGAGTTCAAGTTCCGGAGGGTGAAAATTCCGCGAAGCGTTTAACGCCCTTGCGCTGGGCAACTGATTCGCGGACCATAACGAGTGACCGAACACGTATACAATAATTCGTCGCTTTCTTTTTGGAACTTGTCGGTACGATATCACTGGATAGAAATTATTGACAAGTAGTAAATTTATTATTCATTTTGCCTATTTTGTTTTACTTAAATATACTTAAAATTGAGAAAATATTACAATTTTGGGAGAAAAAATTCTCGACGTGCTTGGCCCTGAATTTTTGAAGATTAATTGCATTAATACTGAAGCTGCCAGTTGGTAATTTTTCACAGAAATTTAAATGTCTTTCTCGCAAAATATTTGAATAAAAAATAAATATTATCTTTTTTCTGAGTCACAAGTAACTCTAACCTAGAATTAAAACTAATTCTAACCTAATACTGAAACTGCCAATTGGTAATTTTTCACAGAAATTTAAATGTCTTTCTCGCAAAATATTCGAATGAAAAATAAATATTGTCTTTTTCCTGAGTCACGAATAATTCTAACCTAGAATTAAAACTAATTCTAACCTAATACTGAAGCTGCCAGTTGGTAATTTTTCACAGAAATTTAAATGTCTTTCTCACAAAATATTTGAATGAAAAATAAATATTATCTTTTTTCTGAATCACAAGTAACTCTAACCTAGAATTAAAACTAATTCTAACCTAATACTAAAACTGCCAATTGGTAATTTTTCACAGAAATTTAAATGTCTTTCTCGCAAAATATTTGAATAAAAAATAAATATTATCTTTTTTCTGAGTCACAAGTAATTCTAACCTAGAACTAAAACTAATTCTACCCTAATATTAAAACTGATTCTAACCTAATACTGAAATGTTCCAAAAAAAAAAAAATAAGGTAACAATGTCGACACAGGTGAACACGATAAAATGTACAGAGAATCAGGCTCGTCTATCTCGCGGTGTAAATATAAAATGCAGATGCAAAGTTGCAAAGGGAGGCCGGTCTCTCTCTCGATTTAAACAACAGACGCGGACCATAGAGTCGCAGTTAACTGCTGAATCGCAATCGCAGGTTTTTACATTTGACCCGAAACGCGGTCATAGGTTACGAAACTGGTAAACGTTCGTGTATACAAAGTATAGAATATTTCCATCAAATGTTCAACTGTGATTCGAACGAATTCCGCTACCGTTTTATGGGGCACAGTGACCCATACTTGCTTGTTTTTCACAACACGATGGCACGCACAGCTCCATTTATTCGTACGAGGTTTTAATTAATTACTCTCTTTATCGATTAAACGCACCGATTGAATTTAATTACCAGAACGTGAATTTTGATCGAAATTGAAAATTATCGATGAAACAAATCTGCATTGAACTTCTGTTTTTTTTTGGTTAAATTAGAATGTTGGATAAACACTATGAAAGAGCGCTGTGTTTTCTGTTTCATTTTAATCTCGCAAAGCAATTTATTTTCATTCAATTAAACAACGAGATAGAAGCGCGTTAGACGAGATAAGTCGGATCTCATTTCCTCGGATGCCATTAGATACAAAACGTTGGAGGAAAAAGGTGAATGGTCCAAAGAGGATTGCGTGCATATGTTATACCTATCCAGAATTATATCCCTTTCAGCAAATATAACGTTGCCCGTGTGTTACGTGCGTTTTGCGTAATTTTTGTTAAACGGAACCGTACGTTTCCTTTCCGCGGATGAAATCCCCTTTTCGTTTCGAAATTTTATCTCGTCTCGTCCCGAGTTCCGCGACACTGTGTGCGACCGTACATTTTTCATCTACTGACTCGTTGTTAAAATTAATTCAGCATGTGTCGTGTTACAATCGATTGTATAATTTTGCAATCGATTCGAAGGAAAAAATTCCGAATGAAATCTGCTGGAATTTATTTTAAAGTATCGAAACGTTGTTTAATTACATGATGATGGATTCGAGACCGATGTTTTACGAGTGGTAGGTAGCATCGATTGAGATTATGATACTTTAGTACTGAAGATGAAATATGACACCGCAATAAATTAAAATCCCTCGTATTTCATTCGAGAATAGAGAAATATTCAGTGTAATAATTTACTTCCTTCAGAGATGAAACAGAAAACATTGCCATAAAGTATAATTAAAAAACTCTTCGATGACCATAAAAATTTCAACAAACTCTTAAAACGAAAGTTCATGTTCGAGATAATTAGAAAATTTTTTAAAATTTCTTAAATGAAACTGATTACTGTAGGAATATTTATAAAATTGCCTAAAATGGTAATATTTATGCTTTCTCTGTCGAGATAAATTTCGTACACTGTCGAACTAAACAAAACGGATTATTCCAACAACAGCAGATCCTCCACGTGCCTTTTCAGTCGCGCGTTCATATTTTACTTAACTTTTAAAGTTTGTTGAAACTTGTCGTTAACGCGGGCAAATTTCGATTTTATTAGCGGACTGATTAACAAAGTTTCGACTAAGCGCGCTTGAATATTTCAATATTTGACCGAAAAATTTCGACGCGAGTCGTTAGATTTGACGATAAGACGACAGGATGTTGAAGATAAAAGGGCTCAATTCGCCAAACTTTTTCCTGCACCACTCGACGGCTCGACTGAACCGTGAGACATCGCTGTGACATCTTTTTCTTCCTTATCGCGCCGAGGGAAAAAATTCCCTCTGTATCTCGTTATCTCACCCGGCACGCTTCTGAATTAACTAAACTAATCACCTGTCCGCCGAGGGGGAAAAATTCTAGGCTCGCACGTGAAGATAATAATATAACTCATCAAGTTTTCGTGTAACGCGTCTTTGGGAATTAATAACAGCACGCGGAAGTTAAACGACGATTCAACGAAACCGTGTTGCAGCCATGTTGTGGAGAGAAAAAAAATTCTGAGACTCAGATTATTTGCTATAAAACTGAAATTTAGATAAAAATATTCTAAAATTGTTACAGCTCTCAATATAACGATAGTATATCGTGCTCGATAATCTTAATAAAATTTTATATGGTACACTGACATTTGGATGATACGTCTCGATAAAATTTTCGCGCACTGTTATTTTGGAAATTATCAGCAAAAAGTTTAGAATATTAATCAATATCTTTGAAAATTATTAGCGAACATATAGATTATTTATCTATGTTAAAATTTTAGGTAGAGATATTCTACAATTCTAAGACTACCGCAAATTGTTATAGTTCTCAATAATAGTAATCGAGTCTTAATAAAATTTTCGTGTAATGCATTTGGAAATTTGAAATATCGATCAAATTTTTACGTAACGTTGGCGCAATTACGTTGCCTTACGTTGTGAAAATTCAACGAAGAATCAAGTCAATCTACGTTCGAAATTTTTTATTATCTCCCCCGTTATTGAGCGCTCAATTTGACGAAATTTTCGCGAAAAATTCGAGCGTTACGTTAGATTTAATTCGATCATGAAGCTTGCAGAAACATGTCGCGCAAATAAAAACCCACAGGAGACGAACGAGAATTTTTGTTCGCTTAATTTTCTCGGCAAATATTTGCAGCAACCGGCAAACATCGACTGGTACACCGTACACGCGTGCAAGTCGAAAACACGCGTGTCTGTCCAGTTATTTTATCAATCAGCGACGAACAAAACGGTTTCCAACTTTGAGAGAGTGTTAAGGGAACCGAGCCGGCAAAGAAAAATTCGGTCGAAACTCGATCGTAACAAAAGCAGACGGAAAGCTTAAAATTCGAACGTTTTCGCGTTTTAATGCCGGTGAAAATATTTACCACGCCGGGATATTTGTTACTGATGTTTTAATAAATTGCAAATTGCGTTTCGTTTCGTTCCGTTCCGTTTCGTTTCGCGTTACAAATAATCTTCGCGCAACAATGGATATGTATTACCCCCCCCCCCGTCCGTGGCTCTGAATTCTGTTTGATTTTATACGTAAAAACGACAACAAAGTGTTCAACTTTTCGACGATAAACTAAATACGAAAAAGCTAGAAAAGCATATTAAACGAAAGAATAAAAGATCTATTAACGGAGAAGGATAAGAACGAATAAGTAGAAAGACGGGGAACGAAGTTTTTCAAAATGAAATTTACATCCATACATGTGTATTTTACGTAACACGTGCATACGGTACGTACGTACATTTGGTTGTAAAAGAAAGGAAGAACTTGGCAACTCTTTGATGTCAAACTGAATATGAAATTGAGGATATATTGTAGGATGTTGAAAGAATTGGAATAAATGAAAATCAATCGGTGAAAGGTAAGAAAGTATAAAATGGTGAAGATGGTTTCCCAAATGAAACTCTTCTATTTGTGAGTAAACGGAGGGAAATATTGCAGTACGTTAAATAAAATAAATTGAAATAAATAATGAAAGTCTGTCAATGGAAAATAAAAATGACAAGAATGAAATTCCTAAATTGTATAACTCATAATAATATAACTCATCAAGTTTTCGTGTAACGTGTCTTTGGGATTTTAATTAATAACAGCACGCGGAAGTTAAACGACGATTCAACGAAACCGTGTTCTAGCCATGTTGTGGAAAGAAAAAAAATTCTGAGACTCAGATTATTTGCTATAAAACTGAAATTTAGGTAAAAATATTCTAAAATTGTTACAGCTCTCAATAACGATAGTATATCGTGCTCGTGAATCTTAATAAAATTTTATTTAGTACATTGACATTTGGATGATATAAGTAAACGAGTAAATGAAGGCAATCTGAATTGTAGTCTGACAGTAATGTTCAAAGTAAGAGACATATTTGCTCTTGATAATATAGCAGCAGAAAAGTAAAACAGAAAAGTAGGAGACGAGTAAGGAAACGAGAGAAGAAAGGAAATATGCAGGAATGTGTAGCTGAATTCACGAAGAAGTGAATTTAATTAATCCCACTTGAATTATGGATTATTCAGAAGGGGGGGGGGGAGATAATACTTCATTCGCTATTGATAACAGACATATTTCAATGTGCGAATACTATGACCTAATTCAAATAATATCGGGAATCTTCATGAAAATTAATTAGCAAATTACAACGCTGGAACTTCACTTTCGTACACTCGTGTACGATAAAGTGAGCGTGTATCGCACTTTGTGCTAAAGTAATTGTTGTAACTAATTAACGTGATGTTTTCTGAAATATCTAGCTGTTTGATAATTATATTATTCTTCTATTGCGGTTCTCCTTGTTGTTGGATTAATTTTGTTCTGTTAATTACGCGCAAATTCATCACGCGAATTTCTATCTAATACAGTTACTCATTAATTAATAACTCGTGAGTTAATAATACAGCTGCTGAGGTATACCTGATTCCAGCCTCATTTTCTCTTCGTTAAATCGAAAACTAAAACCGGAAAGAAAAAGAGAAAATCGCGAGCCAAAGTAAAAATTTATTTAGAATAGTTTTTTCTTAAAAAAACAGCAAAATTGCGTTTATAATTCGAAGTTTCATGCATCTCTCATTTGTTCTAACAAGTACGTCGCTATCTTACTGGCCAGCTAATTCCAAGATACATACGTTTCTTCCTTAGTACTGTACTAAGAGATATTATACTAACCTATCCTAGCTTTTCTGTATTCTAAGAAATATTACATAAAAAATAGAAAAAGATTATTCTAACCTGTCCTAGCTTTTCTGTATTCTAAGAAATATTACATAAAAAACAATAGAAAAAGATTA
>NW_025109973.1:118555-142653 GCF_011392965.1 Frieseomelitta varia
AAATAGTCAGCCTGGACCAAACGTATTCTAGCTTCTCTTTATTCCAAGAGATGTTACAACGACAATGATTTAAATATTGTTTTAAAATATTCTAGCTTCTCTTTATTCCAAGAGATGTTACAACGACAGTGATTTAAATATTGTTTTCAAAAATAGTCAGCCTGGACCAAACGTATTCTAGCTTCTCTTTATTCCAAGAGGTGTTACAACGACTTGAATATTGTTTAAAAATATCGGTTCTGTCAAAATTGAAATTTCAACCGAGGGGAAACACGGTTCGGCTGAATTTCACGTTTCACTCGCAGCACCGTGACAAATAATAAAAAGTGATAACTCACCCAGGTCGACTTCGAGAAATCACGGAATTACGATCGGCCGCGGTGCGGTGTTTCAACGATTAATCAGCAGAAGAATCGCCGCCAATCACTCTAAGCCGATTACCGTCGTTCAGCAGCGCATCAACCCTCGCAATCTCATCGCGAGAACGGTCAGAGAATGTTTCCCATTGGCACTTCTCTTTCACTCGACGAACACGACGGGGCAAGTCCTTTTCCTTAAAATTCGCGAGTTCGCACCGTTCTCTCCGAGTTATCCAATCGTCGACCAGCTACGATCTATCGAACATTCGTCGTACCTTCACTTCACTCGGAACAACATTGAAACATCAACACGCGGATATGTTCGCGCAATCAGTCGCTGGTTTTCCTGGAATCTCGATTCGGTCGAAATTTTCTTGGAAAACTCTTCCCGGTCGCGTTGTAAACAATCTCCTGAACAGATTAACAATCTGTGCACGTGCCCGATCGTAAACAGCGAGCGGAGATCGCGCTGCTTCGCACAACTACGGCAACGAGAGTAATACGAGGTTGAAACATTCGTCGCAGAGGCGAAACGCGAAAGAGTTACAATCCGGGGGATTGTAACGATCCACTCCCCCAGGCTCCTCAAATTTATTCCTTCGTGCTTCGATTCTGAGAATCTTCGAAAAATCCTTGAGTTCTCTTATGAGAACTCGTCGACGCCACGGAGGGCACAGATTCTCATTCCTTGATTCGACTGACCGAATCGAGGATAAAACGCTCGAGGGAACTTTCCCAATATTTTTTTCGGATTTTCTCTATCCTTCGCGATCGACGTAACTAGAGGATCGTCGTTGCTCCTCCCTTCGTCGAGACAAAATGTATCGTCGTGGTTTTCGTGTTTCGCAGTGTTCACTCTCGAAGACACACGCGACGGTGGCCGAAAATTCGCGAAGACCCCTCGTGATGTATCGACGATCGAACGATCGCGTCGACGACGAAAAAGGGTTTGTCGTCGATCGTCAAGCGACGTGGTGGCGCGTGCGACGCGAGTCGTCGGTCATGCTGGCACGAGCGGATGAACGAAACTGGCGGAGGCCGGTCGCGTTCGCGGCACGAAGCGGAGCCGAGCGGAGCGTTCGGTGCGCGGCGCGCGTCTCTCTGTACGGCGCGGGCCCAACTGGCGCAAGCTCTCGCCGCATTTCTCGCCAAGCTCCGGAGCAAATAACTCGCCGTCGAGCCCTTCGCAAGCGCGGCAACGCCACGCACACACGGATCACCGCGGCTGGCCACCTTTGCTTTCGTTCAGACTACCAAGTTGCCCAAAAAAAATTCATTTTTCCCTAGTCGTTAATCGCGAATCGAAGCGCTTTACACTTTACTTGAGTGAACTATGCAAAGGACATGCACAAAACATATGATAATTACAGTTTCAATCACTTGCGCTGGCAACTGATTGCGGACCATAACGAGTGACCGAACCCGTATACAATAATTCGTCGCTTCCCTTTTGAACTCGTTCGTATATCACTGAATAGAAATTACTGAGAAGTAATTTAACAAATTTATTATTTGTTTTGTCTGGGTTATACTTAATATATACTTCAAATTGAGAAAATATTACAATTTTCGGACGAAGAATTCTCGACGTGCGTGGCACGTCATTCAGAGGTTAACCCCTTGCGCTGGCAACTAATTGCGGACCATAACGAGTAACCGAACCCGTATACAATAATTCGTCGCTTCCCTTTTGAACTCGTCCGTATATCATTGAATAGAAATTACTGAGAAGTAATTTAACAAATTTATTATTTGTTTTCTCTGGGTTATACTTAATATATACTTCAAATTGAGAAAATATTACAATTTTCGGACAAAGAATTCTCGACGTGCGTGACACGTCATTTCAGCGCAAGAAGTTAACCCTTTGCGCTGGCAACTGATTGCAGACCATAACGAGTGACCGAACTCGTATACAATAATTCGTCGCTTTATTTCTCTTTTGAACTCGTCGACTGCATTTATATATACTTAAAACTGAGGAAATATTGCAATTTTGAAACAAAAAATTCTCGACGTGCGTGGCACGTCATTCCAGCGCAAGAGGTTAACTTAATTAACCGTAGTTGGCGTTAGAATAAATCACAAATAATTCTCGAATATTTTTCAGGCACTTGCTATACCTCCTGCATTCACAGACTCAAAGTTTTAAATCGTTTTAAGCCAGTATTATTATGTTGTGTCAATTGCCATTTCTTTTCGCTTGGTAACAAATTGTAGCACCTTGGTATACAATACGTCATAATAAGATATCTTCATTTTTATTCGTGTAGAGTGCTTCTATTACATAAAAAGATTCAAACATCTGTAGAAACATTGAAAAGTTATTTTTCGTAACTTGATCCGTGAAGGGAAAATGGCAGGTTTGAGGATGGGGATGATACAGGAAGATTGCGTGATATCGATTTGCTTGACAGTCGACGTCAAGTCTCGAGTGCGCGTGGATTTTGGTAGTGCGTGTTGTTTCACGTGATCGAAGGATAAGGCGTGTTACTATTAAAGATTTAATAACAATTTATCATCCCTTTTGCTATCTCTTTGAGGAACAATGCCTAAATGTACGACCTGGGCGTTTTTTTTTAAGTTTCATACTTTGAGAAACTATAGAAACATGCAATATATAGTAAAATTATTATCTATTAATATATAATAAATGTATTATAATTATAATTAATATACGATCTTCAATATATGAAGGAGAAATATTCTCGACTTGTCTGCGTCAAGTATCATAAATTATCCCAGTTTCCTAAAATTTCATAAATTTATAAAATTTATCTCAGAAAGGGAGACATCATGGTTTTCCTTTCCAGTATTAATAAAATACTACTTTTAGGTAATACAAATTGATCGGAAAGAATTAATATACAATTTATTGAAAACCAATAACGTTGGTTTTCAATCAGTTGAAGGTTATAATTTTGAACGTGTACTAAAACATATCTATAATATACGTGCATATTTTTATATGTATTTTTATATGTATGTATTATATACGTGGTATTTTTAATATAAGTACAGAAACTGATTGGTCTGTGTTATCTTTTTTAATATATAGAAAATTATGAGTATCCAATCTGCGTTATCTTTAATATAGGGAAATTTATTATCGGTACCTAGCCAATCTGAATTTCAATTATACATTTCAATCTGTTATTTTTAATCCACAGAAACTCGTTATTGATACGTACAACTTAAAAATTTGGAGAATTATTCAAATCAGGAAGAAATATTGATTGCTTGTTAAATTGTGAAATTTAGCAAGCCTTACAAAGAGCTTCAAGAAAAGAGCATATAAATTGAAATACAATTTAAATAAAACACAAATAAAATTGGAAAATACGAATAACAGTTGCGGGAAAAAAACATTCTCTTACGCCGAAACGAATTTCTAAAGTTTCCTTTACAGCAAACGCACAAGAAAGTGTCTTCAGTCACTTTTCGGAATGAGAAAAATAAAATATTGAAAATTCAGAAAAAGATATACAGAGGAAAATACGTGAAACTTGGCGATTAATCTGCTAATGAATTTTCTACGTCTCAATAATAAAATAAAACGAAAAGAATAAAATAAAATAAAATAAAACACACGTACCCCTTTTGAATAAACACAATAATACAAAGCGGAACATTTTAGACAATAACACAACGCAAACCTTCGTTTCTGCAGCCAGTCACAGGAAGGAGCTCGATTTTCGTCGATTTGAGAACGAAAGCGTGCAACAATCCTGCCACGTGATATCAAAAAGTCGGACCAAAAAAATATCGTTGTTTCCCCCCCAAAAAAATCAAATTACTCGAACACGGCGCACATACGCACGAAATAGCGTGAAAACTTTGAGAAACGACGTCCGTTCCGAGGAACAACGCGAACGAATGCAGTCGTTTTATCAAACTGTCGTAAGAAAGAAGCTTCGTCGCAAATGAACGTAACGTGGCATTATCCCGCGTGGCGAACGCGGGTGAATCACATTCGAATAAATTGAAAGAGAGTGCAAACATTTAACTCCGGTGCTTTAAACTTTCGCCATCCAGCCGCAGGGGAAGCTCCTGCTGCACACGCTTGCCAAGGACGTTCATGCGAGTAAAATAGAGAACGGCCTCCATCCTGACATTATGAAAATCGTTTCGACGTGTTTCTGAGAATGGAAGATTAGTTCGATCAGCTTTTTCATCTTATATTCGAAGTTTCGAAAATCGATTTCCATATCAATTTTTAATTTTGTCATTGCCGGGTCATTGGAGACTGCAAAAGCTTTAGAGTTATACATTTGTTCGAGTTTCTTCCTAAACCTAACCTAACTAGATCTATACCTAAACCTAACCTAACTAGTTTCTATACCTAAACGTAACCCTTATCTAGATCTAAAGCTAACCTAAACCTAACTTAAAGCAATCTTAAAATTACCGAAACCGAGTAAATCAATTAGATTTTGTTGATCCAACGTGAATTATATGAATTATAAATCTAAAATTTTGAAAATTAGTTTCCATATCAATACTCAATTGGCATCGTTGGATCATTGGAAACAGTAAAAGCTTTAGAGTCGTTAATTTGCTCGGGTCTCTTTATCTAAACCTAACCTAAACTTACCTAAATTTAAATCTAACCTCTCTTTATCCAAATATAACCTAAACTTACCTAAATCTAAATCTAACCTCTCTTTATCTAAACCTAACCTAAACTTACCTAAATCTAAATCAAACCTCTCTTTATCTAAACCTAACCTAAACCTAACTTAAAGAAATCTTAAAATTAGTGAAACCGAGTAAATCAATTACTAACATAAATTACGAATTATGAATCTAAAGTTTTGAAAATCGGTTTCCATATTAATTCTTAACTGGTATTGTTGGATCACTGAATGAAATCATAAACACTTTAGAACTGTTAATTTGCTTGACCAATCACAAAATTACTGGAATAAATCGATTGTTCCAAATTTTATTGATCTAACATAAATTACAAATTATAAACCTAAAATTTTGAAAATCAGTTTCCACAACAATTCTTAATCGGTACTGCTAGATTGCTGGAAATCATAAAAGGAATAATAGAATTGTTAATTTGCTTTAATCACTTCATCAATCTCTAGAAATTACTGAAACAGAGTGAATCAATTATTCCAAATTTTGTTTTGATCCAATATAAATTATAGATCTAGCACAAGGCTCAACAATACTGTTTAAACATCGATCTTTCTCATTCTACACTCCTCGCCATGCTTCTCTATCGCTGTCTAACTTTTGCGCGGAATTCGACAAAGGACGCATGACTCCTCTTTGGAATAAAGGAGGTATTAACCGGATTAACGAGAAACTAGCCTCGCCGAGAGGATGAAATGCCGAATGTAACCGAAATGGTGTCCCATTGAAAAACACGGAACGGATGTCGGAAGCGGCGAATCTCGTTAATTCCCCTGAAACGGAGCCAAGTTATGAAGCTTCCATTTGCTGTAGCAATTACGGAATCTGAGAGATTTATCCAATCAAGAGAGAGAGAGAGAGAGAGAGAGAAAGAGAGAGAGAGCTTATTATTCGTTAGGGCTATTCACTTGTTTTGAAGTTAGCCGAGCTAAACGCTCAACTGAAACACATTTAGATGAATATTGTATTTTCCGCTTCGAAGTCGGGCGTTATCGTTTGAATCTCAAAGCACGGGGAATCAAAGTGCACGCATTTCGACACGTTACATCACTTCAGTGTCAGTCCCTACGGCCTTTCCAACTGAGTATTCGGAACGGCGGTGCGCCGCATTGAAACTATTTCGCTAGAGCAGATGCATTCAACGCGACAACACACACAGCCGCTGGATATCAATTAAAGAGCGATTCGAAAGTATCGATTTTTCCTTTTTTCACAGCGCTGACACATTCAGGCGCTAATATCTGCGCGCGTTATGAAATATTCCGCGCGTTCCCAATTTTCACGGCCGCGGTTCGAATCGCTGCAGACGGTTGTCTGTCTGGGATATCAATCGAGATCGGACGCGCGGAATATGAAATTTTTGTGTCAGAGAGGAATTCATATTGTATTAGAAATTTATATCATATAGATTTTATTGCAGATAATATAGAGATATTTTATTATATTTATTATTTTTTATTTTATTTATTATATTTTATTATGGATATTACAGATATATTCTATTATATTTATTATTTATTATACTTTATTATTTACATATATTTTATTACATTTATTGCTTATTATATTTTATTATAGATATTATAGATATATTTTATTATATTTATTATTTATTATACTTTATTATATACATATATTTTATTACATTTATTATTTATTATATTTTATTATAGATACTATAGATATATTTTATTATTTATTATTCTTTATTATTTACATATATTTTATTATATTTGTTATTTATTGTACTTTATTATTTATATATATTTTATTATAGATATTATAGATATATTTTATTATATTTTATTATATTTATTATTTATTATACTTTATTATTTACATATATTTTGTTGTAGATATTATAGATATATTTTGTTATGTTTATTATTTATATATATTTTATTGTAGATATTATAGATATATTTTATTATGTTTATTATTTACATATATTTTATTATAGATATTATAGATATTAGAAATTTATATTGTTTATATTATATTAGAACGCTCTTGTTTACGGGGACGTGACAATATCGCGCAGTAATAAAAACACACTCGAACGTGTCTAACTTAATTAATCGATCGATAAATTCGAGGGTGAAGTTGAATTTTATTAGAAATTTGTTTCAATTTTGACCGTGCTCGTTATTGAATCGCGAGCGTATGATTGTTGAACATTAATTGATTATCAACAGGGGATATGAAATTTTTGTCGAAATTAAATTTATATTAAAAGCACGTAATATCACACGTGATAATATAAAATATGCTTCAGCATTTAATTTTGTCAATCAATGGGCAAATTTTTTATTTATTAACAAATAATGTTGATAATTACGAAAGGAACGCTTGGAGAAGATGTTAATCGTTTGATATCGAACATCTCTGCGCTTCACAGCGCAGAGAAAAACTTCTGACTGACAATTCCCAGAGAATAATCAACATTCCGCTACCATCGGTTCATCATCATCTTTACAGAATCGCTTGTAAGCGTGCCTCTAATCATTTTCAGCAACGTATTAATAAACGTCAGATCTATCAGCAAGAGGATAATAGGCTATCTATAATTTACATTTTAAACGCATCGTTTGCCTCTAGATGAAAGGTTACGCGGATATAATAGAAAAGTGATTCAATCTTCCCTTTTATGGAGAGAAAAAAAAAAAAAAACTTTCTGGAAAGTTTTCGATACCAAACTTAAAACGAAACGCGAATTATCAAGAATTTCTTACTTTATATTCCCCGCGATGGATGATTAGCATTAGTACGAGTCAAAAGTTTCAAGTCGAATTAAATAAAAAAAAAAAAACTCCCTTAAGCTGGATTTCCTCTTTGAGAAGAGGAGAGAGAGAGAGGAAACTGAAATTTTCAATTTGCAAATTTGTCGCGGTCCAAAGTTTCGGCACGCTCGAGGTTCAGTTAGTTACAAATACGAACGAAAACGTTGTAGGTTCGTTAGAGAAACGATAATTCCTGACGATCGACAGGATCGGTATGCTGTAAACTAAGCAAATCGTCGACTCTCTGACAGGGTTGATCGCGAACGATATTCCTGGAGAGTCGAACAATGGAACGTCAGTCACGGCTTGTTCCGTGGTGCAACAAAAGAACGAATAATGAATAAAGGAAATTCCGACGCGAGATCGAAGTCGAATCCTGTGCAGTAAGATGTTACTCGCGCCATCATCCATCACGATACGTACCAAAATATCTCTCTCCGTTTTCGCGCGTTCGTTCGTAGATGTAACAAAACTTTCGCAAATGACAGACGCCAGCGAAACCAACTCTGTTTGACACACATGCGTCATCGTTACGAACTCGATATGCCCGCCGGGGGTGGGAGGCATGTGTGGATATGTTCGATATCCAAACGATCAGTGTCATCGGGCGCGCATCTTTTCACTCCGCGTGTTTCGCGAAAAAAAAAGAGGGGGAAATTTTTTTTTCTTTTCCGATTGCCGCGTTTCATTTGCTCGTCGTCGTTCCTCCGCTTTTAACGGATCGAGGGAAACGTGACGCATACGTCGATGATAGAGCCAGCGTTCAACTTTGAAATTTCTGAAATTTCGAAATTTTGAAAATCTCGAGCTTCGAATCGAGGATAATCGAAATATTTTTGCATAATATATTATTATAGAGACGTCGTATCTGTGCTCTGGTGGGAATTTTGATAATAAATTAATAATAAACAATATGTTACTTAAATAATATTTTTTAAGTATGTTACTGAATAAATATGTTTTTTAAATGTATTATTTATGTTTAAAAAATATTATTTAGATAATATATATCAAATAAATATATTTTTTATATTACTTAAATGATATATTTATTATACTTAATATATTATACCTAAATAATAATATATTTTTATATTACTTAAATAATATTTCTGAAGTATATTACTAAATATATGTTTTTAAATGTATTATTTATGTTTAAAAAATATTATTTAAATAATATACATTAAATAGATGTATTTTTTAAATATATTATTTATATTTTAAAAATATTTAAATAATATATTGTTTATTATTAATTCATTATCAAAATTCTCACCAGACGCACAAATACGACGTCTTTATAATATATTATAGAAAAAACGTTTCATTATTCTCGATTCAGGTTCAAGATGAAATGTTTAAAATTTTGAATGTATTATTATTTTATTATTTAAACAATATTATTCAAATATATAATAAAAATAAATATATAATAATAATTTCAAAATTTATCATTTAAATAATATTTTTCAAATATGTTATCTAAATAATATACAATAATAAATAAGAGACAGCGTGAGAAAATGGGGAAACGATTCAAGTGCCTTACCAGTTACCTGAGTTAGCAAGAAAATATTCTACAAGAAGTATAATCAAACGAACAACAGGATAACTCGCGGAAATAACAGTAGGGAACTCCACTCGTCGAGTTCGTCGAAAGACAAACAGTTTACATACAGTTGGTCAACCCTCTCAGTTTCCGTTCGAGCATCGACGTTTAACCTCTCGTGTATTTCCCGCAAATATTTCACGTTACAATCAGAGCCAAAGCCAGAGCCAATTTATTCGCCGACGTTGCTAATTGAGACTCTACTTTGCAATCTACTTGGGGAGAAGGTATTAACAGAAACACGTTTCAGTTTATTTCTTTCGTGGCTGGGTGGATTTGAGGTGCCCAATGAGCAGATCTTGAGGAGCTCCATCTCAAGCAGAACGATACGAGGCAACAACCTAATTGGCACGAGTAAAAAAAACGCGAGAGAGAAAGAGAAAGAAAGAAGAATTCTAGACGCTCATTATCGGGATAAATACGTTTCAACCCCCGGTCGCGAGAAATAAACGATTAATAAAATGAATGACGAAACGAAAAAAAAAAAAAAGTAGGGACTCCTTGGTTGCCCCTAATTGCCGACCTTGACTCTTTCAGGTGATCAGAATAAAGACGCCGAACCGCTTTTGCCTTAAGCTTCTGTCTTTACAGCTTCTTAAGAAACGATGAATTGAAATTCATCCACCAATGAGGGCAAACGTAATGGCCGAGGCTCCTTTCGTTATATCGCTCTTTTTTTTCACTTGATCCTCGTCAATAGACAATACAAATGACCTTTGAAATTATAATCTTCAAGTTGTCGGATACTTGGAATAATCTTCAAAATTACGATTTTCTTCGTCTCTTTTGCAATATAATTTTAATAATTTTTAATATAATTTTACGCTTCATTCAATAAAACCTTCAAAAATCTTCAAGTTGTCGAATACTTGGAATAACCTTCAGAATTATTACTTTCCTCGTCTCTTTTGCAATATAACTTTTAATAATTTTTAATATAATTTTACGCTTCATTCAATAAAACCTTCAAAAATCTTCAAGTTGTCGAATACTTGGAATAACCTTCAGAATTATTACTTTCCTCGTCTCTTTTGCAATATAATTTTAATAACTTTTACGCTTCATTCAATAAAACCATCGCTGGAACAATCGTATTTCTTTCTTTATTTTCGTGGTAAACAAGATCGTATCTTGAAAACACGAGGAGAGCATATTCTCAATTTCCGATTCGCGTTAAAATTCGTGCGTATTGTTATAGATTAATGACAGAAAGTCAACGCGGCTCATAATAAGAAGAATCGTAGAAATTATATTTTCTGTTGTCCAAATATTCTGTTATTCAAATTTCGAAATTATCCGCAGCGAGATATATAAATAAATGAATAAATAACTATATATATATATATATATATATATATATATATATATCTGCAGCGAGATATATAAATAAATAAATATATATATATATCCGCAGCGAGATACATAAATATATATATGAAAAGCGAGGAGAGTTCCTTCCCCGAAGCTCTTCCTCTGGAAATATTATTCATCCCGCCGATATCAACTCGCCAGGTACGCGCCTTCCATTCGATTAATCAGATACGACGGTCTCTCATTTCCATTTTTCCTATCTCTCTCCTATCTGTTTCAATTCGACCGACGTCTAACTTGCGCTTCCAAGCACGTTTCATATCAAAATCGACCAAACGAAACAAACACCGAAAGCGTTTTAATCCCGGCGGCGAACCCAGCCCGGCCAGATCCGCCGCCGCGATACGAGATTTTTATGAAAAACCGCGTTCTCTCGTTTTCGAGGCTCTCCCGGCGACGAAGAAAGAAACCACCAACCTCCTCCCCTCCTCTGCCGAGTCTATTAAAATTCTCCCTTCGAGCGACACACGTTCCGAGACTTTTGGAAATAATTTAACCCAGATACGCCAGCATACTCCTTCCGAAAGTGCGATCACCGGATTAATTTGATTAATTTCCACCAGCTCTGCTGTGTTACGTATCTTGTTACGGTATTCTTTCGATCAAACAGTGGAGTTTTTTTGGCGAGAGTATTACATACGTTTCCGAACCTTTTTATTTTAACGAAGCACCAAAAAAAAATGGAATCTAATTGAATCTAAGTGGCAAACTCTAAAAATTAAGTATCTTTTCTTTTTTTCTTTTCTTTTCTTCGCTGGAGAAAAATATGTATTTATAAAATATTTATAATATTTATATTTATGAATATTAATAATATTTATAAAATATTTATATTTATAATATTTATAATATAAAAATTTATATAAACAATATATATATAAATATATAATACAAAATATTTATAAAATATTTATATAAATAATATTTATAAAATATTTATAATATTTATAATATAAATAATATTTATAATATTTATAATATAAATAATATTTATAATATTTATAATATAAATAATATTTATAATATTTATAATATAAATAATATTTATAATATTTATAATATAAATAATATTTATAATATTTATAATATAAATAATATTTATAATATTTATAATATAAATAATATTTATAATATTTATAATATTTCTAAAATATGTATTTTTTCTTTTTTTAGAACGATTTATTCTACAAGTACTGGAAATTGTGGTATTCTATAATACTTTTTCAACCAAGAACCAGGACTGACTCAGAAGTAACATCGATAAATAAGGTAAGTTTCTCCATCTAAACTGTCCAAAAACGAAGTTTCTCCATTTACCCAATTTCTCTAGAAACAAGCAATTTATTTATTTCTATAAATTGATTTACGACGAAGGAGATACCATGATTAAATTTAAAAGAGCTATTCGGTATTATCGTTGTATCGTCATTTGTTCGTAGTATTATTATTTGTATATTATTTTCAGAAAATATTATAGAAAATACTACGCCGCATTTCTCTGTTCTCCGTAACTTTTTACTTTGAAATTCGCCTTGAGATCCAACTCTCATAATTGTCATAACTTTTCGTTTTTCTTTTTTTTTATTAATCTTAATCGACAAAAATAACAAGAAAAGAAAAAAAAATAATGCGCTGCAATTTCGACGGAAGGTCGATCACAGTCGCGATTTCGAGAGTAGCACAATGTCCCCAGGAGGAGCCAGCTTCGTCCCGCAGCGTTTTTTGTCCGCGATTCTTCGCGCTGTGACGTGTCCTCCGGTCTGGCCGCTTTTCGAACCACCTCGTTAAAACCATTTTCGGCCGGAGGAAAAACTAGCTTTTCGAGCCCCGCTCGTCCACGTTCCCATTAAAGCCAGAAATCTACTTTTTTCTTTTTTTTTTTTTTCACTGTTTTCGCGTTGGCCACGCCTCGCCCCCGGTATCGTTCATTCCGTCGAGTGAAAATTGCAAAAAACGAGCGGACGAATCCGACAAGACAAGAAGTTAAAAACGTTTCTACGTGCGACGTTTCTTTCTACGGCTTCTTTCTCCTCGCGCGATTTTCACCACTCGATCAGAAATTAAGGTAAAGTTACGAAACTTTCGGCTCACACTGCCGTAATTCGTTTTTGCCGTAGAAATTTAATTTATACTCTCTGACGAGCTCAAATTGATCGATGAAAATTTGAGCCACTGTTTGGTTAGACTCTCTGTCTGTCAGTTTTCCTTATTCGAACAAATATATTTGCTATGTTAAATTAAGTATTGATTCAAATTCAATTAATATATTAATATATATATTATATAATAAAATATATTATATTAAATAATATATATATATTAATACGATTATATTTCCATGTTAAATTGAGTATTGATTCAAACTCAATTAAGATATTAATATATATATATATATATATATATATATATATAATATTAAATAATATAATGTATATATAATAATTATATATATAATATAATTATTATTAATTATTAATTAATATATATATATTATATAATAAAATATATTATATTAAATACGATTATATTTGCATATTAAATTGAGTATTGATTCAAATTCAATTAATATATTAATATATATATAACTATTAATATTATTACTAATATTAATAATATTAATCACAAATTTGTGAATGCTCTGGCGGTAAACATTTGAAACTCACTGAATATACTATGTTTGAACTTAAATCTAATTTAAAATTAATAGAATTGAATTCATTTTGATGTTTCATTTAAAAAAAATAGGTAGGAAGAAATTTTTGGCCCACTCTATTATCATCTATTTTCATTATTTAAAGTCGTATCAACCACTTGTATGGTATATTATATTAACGGGTTGGAATTAAATCTTACAATTTATTATAAAGGTTAGACTGTCTTAAAACGTATATTAGTTTTAGGATAGATTCTTTGTCCTTTAGGTTATCATTCAAAGAAGGACTTGTGTTCAGTTGATGTCTGTTCACGATTTCTATTTTATATATAATAATAAAATAATAATAAATTTATATATAATAATTTATATATAATAATAAAAATATATATAATAATAATTATATATATTTTATTAATAATTATATATAATAATAATTATATATATTTTATTAGTAATTATATATAATAATAAATATATATAAATTTATATATAATAATAAAATATATAACAATAAAATATTATTGTAATAAAAAATGACTGATTTTTTACGTGAAACTTTTCTTATTGGAAAAATTCATTTTGAAACGGATATTAAAATTCCCAGTGAGCAAAACTGAGTCCAATATTATTCCAGATTTTCAAAAAAACTAGAATAAGTTTTCGAACGATATGATTCGTAATATTAATCCGTTGCCTTGCAATTTTCTTCTCACAGTTAGCCATTATAACACGTTACATTGTGTCGAATATAAAAATATTGAGAGCACTATGTTTATCAATATATCCTCAGTTTTGAAGGATTATAATAAAACTGAGAATTCAAATAGGACTACCAATTTTGCTTTCTCTCCCGATTGCAATATCAATCCCCGCCATATTGACATTGCAATTCAAAGGGTCAAATAAAATATTAAAATAAGATATTCAGTTGAAACATCTTGACACTCACCGAACACTGCGATCCTCCGCCGTTCTATATTCACCTCGGTGCCCTCTTCCTGAAAAATGAAATTTCGTACAATATCGTTTGACCAATTGAACCAAGAAACTCTAGAAATCAATTCGCAGATAGAGACAAAAGGAATAATTACTCTTCGAGAACCAGGATTCTCACTAGCTAAAGCTTCGCTGCTGTGATACATTCAAATGGTGAAAAGTTCATCTATTTCACCACAAAATTTTACAAAGAAATGAGAAACAAAGCCGACTACTACTCTCCTTGTACCGACCGAATGTTTATGGAACACTAGCAGCCGTAGTGGCTTGAATCCTATCTTTTATAGCCTTTGGAAACGTTCGCGATTCCTTCTGCTGATGAACAATAATCAGTAGGAAACCTTGGGCTAATAATGCCTTCGTTAAATGGCCGATACAACGACGATTCTAAATCATCCTCGCCGCGGCCAGAAGGAGAGAACCGCGTTCCCCGGTGCGGTTCTACGGCGGCGTGACGTGATTGAAAACGAACGTTTCCGCGTGCGCGTTCCCCGTGTGATAAATTACGTGTAATTGGTGGACATTTTTACAGCGGAACGCCGTCGACGAATCCGCGCCGCGTTCGCTGCCGCGACGTCTATGAATTTTAATTATTAACAGCCGCACGAAGCTTGTCTCGCGTTCTTTGGACATAGTCTTGGTAAATGGAACAACAAGGGTGACTTGTTTATTAATTTTCGAAACGAGTTCGAGAGAAGTGCCGCAGCCATTGACTGAATATTATCACTTCGCGAAAAATAAAATTTTTTGCACGGTTTGATGACGTTTCCTTATTTGCATTTCACTCTGTTGAGCAGTTCGATGTTCAAAATTACGCGGGTAAAGTGGATGCAAATAAATATTCGAAAATAAAGTACGAATATTAAACTTGAGGCGCTGTTAAATATTTTCATAGACACATTGTTAGTCGTAAAGCACGGCGGCAAGAATTGATTCTCTTGAGGCGCGACATCTTTCGCGTACAAACACGAGGGACGAGTGTAAAAATCAAAATGACACGGGAAACGATTCTTTTAATTGTTTGTCGCTTCGAGTATAGTGTGATTATCTTTCTCTCTCTCTCTCTCTCTTTCTCGCCTGATGTAACGAACAGAAGACGTTCGTTCGAATTCATTACACCGAATGGTAATGGTGACTGTGTTGTTATTGAAATAACCGGTTAGAGTGTTTCCTGTAACGCGACGCACGATTTTTCTCCTACTAACAGCCATCTGACTAACAAAAAAAAGATTAGAACAAACATTGTAGGCGCACAGTAGGTATCAATGAAAAAAATTTCGAAAATGTTTGTTTTCATAGCTGACTCAAGATCACTTTGGACGAAACAAATAGGAACGAATAATTTTTTCTCCACCGTATTGTAGAGAACATCGAGACGAATTCGAAACGCATGTTATATGATATTTTTATTAACGTGTTACTCCATTTACAGTAGTGGAAATGTGAACATTTAGCTTACTTTAACTTCTCGTCGTGTTTGATTCTAAGACAGTGTAAACATAGTTGACCTCTGATTACTGAATGTGAACACAGTACTAGAATCTATTTGCAGTGTGTCATTGCGGTTCCTTCGTTTCATATTTCCAATATTTCGTGCAAAGTAATCGCTTGCGACAATGTGTTCTTTTTTCTAATTTCGAGAGAGTTGAAATGCTGTGAATTTTTTGGCGAACGCAAGAGAAATTTCTCGAGAAGCTATTAAAGTGTACAGAGATAGATTTTCGCAACGAAAGCAACCTTCTGAAGCAACGATTTCCACTACTGTAAATGAAGTGACATGTTAATAAAAATATCACATAATATGCGTTTTCAATGTTCGTCTCGATGTTCTCTATAATACGGTGGAAAAAGAATTATGTGTTCCTATTTGTTTCATCCAAAGTGACCTTGATTTAGCTACGAAAACAAGCAGTTTTCGAAATTTTTTTTATTGATACCTACTGTGCACCTTGTACCGTTCAACTTTTGTTCCAAACTTTTTTTTGTCAGATGACTGTAAGTAGGAGAAAAAATCGTGCGTCACGTTACAGGAAACACTATGTATATATATATATATATATGTTATTGTAATAACGCAGCTCAAGAACCCCGTTTTCGCTAGTTCCCTCTATGGTTGACTATAATCGACTGTTGGTAATAACCGACTTGCGGCCGCTTTCAAGTCCCAACGATCTCGTTTGACGTACTACTTGGACACGAGCAAGTTTCGCTCGCGTAATTTTGCGAAACACACGTATGCAGTGCTCGTCGAGAAAACGATATTTCATCGGACAGTTCAACGACGAGCACACATACTTCTGAAATAAATGTTCATCGATATCGGACGAAAGGGTTTATTACACACCGAGAGAGATAACCTAACCTAAAGAGGTAACTGCAACATAACCTCTCGTGTGTGTGTCCATAAAGTCTCTTTGCAATTTCAAAAATTTATTACAAAGGCAATTGATGAGATATCTTCGTCAGATTTAATCTATGTACTCAATGGTTATCAAAGTTTTTATCACATTGCACTTCAGGTACTCTGTTGATAAATAAGATGATAAATAAGACTGTTGAGCGAACCTCTTACAAAATGACTACTCCGCAAGAGAAAGCGCAGTGTGTATCATGGTTTATTGAAACCAAATCGGATGTGCAGACTCAGCAAAACTTCAGAACTAAGTGTAGAAGAGATGCACCGTCATGTTCATCAATTCGTGCATAATACAAGAAATTTATGGAGACGGGGACAGTGTTCGGTAAAGGGTTAGGTTCGGTGAACGACCAAGAACATCTGAGGGAAACATCGAGTATCGTCTTGACTACTACGTACTAAATACGACAGAAAAAAACTTAAATCTATACGTCTCATTTTTTAATAATTTCCACTTGTCTGTCTTTTCATTTGCCTTTGTGTAATAAATTCTTGAAATTGTAACGAGACTTTATGAACACCCTAATAACAACGGCGTGATCAGACTCCGATTTGTAATCCGCTTCATTCTACGCGTCATTCGACGTGTGTCGTCGGTAATTCAATGACAAATTAAAACGATGCTTCTTCTGATTTCTCTAACGAAGCGTTAAAGAAGTATGAAAGAAGAACCATGGAAAAGTTCGACTCGTTCGCGAGAAAATAAGTTATAAACGTACACGATGCATTATCGATATCGAAGCTCGCGCCTCCTGTTGAGGAATAAGATGGACCTGTTCCAAGGAACAGGCTTGCCAATTACAGCGTCGTAACCTGTTTCCAAGGAAGACGGGGCGAGGCAGAAGATAGAAAGTTCGAAAGGAGGAGGAAAAAGAAGAATAAAAGATAGAAGAGCCGGGGGAGGAAAAAAGTTAAAAGATGTTACGTTACACGTTAGAGAGAAGCTTGAGAGGAGCGGAGGGACCGCCGATGGCCGCGCTATCTTAACTAATCTTAACTTGGCCCGGAACTTCCACGTAACCAATCCCGCAGGAACTTCGCTAAAGCGTGATCGTTACAGGACGTTTCGGTTCGATCGGTAATCAAACTAATTGCCGATACAATGATCCATCAGTTCGATAAAGCGGCTTGCCCCTCCCCCTCCGGTCCGTGTTGCTCGCCCATTGAAATCGATTGAAATCGGAGTATATTCGACGAGTTTTTCCCCGACGAATTATCCACTCGATGCTCCGCTCTCGAATTGCGGATAGAGTTAAGCTGCTCGACGAAACAAAACACCGCGCGCGTAGAAAGATGGATACGAACTCAAATGAGATCGGCGAAACTTTTAATACGAATTATCGAGGATGCTCAGATACGTGACATAAATAAACACGTGCGCGACGAGAGCAAAAGTCGCTGGAGGATTTATTTATTCTTGAGTTTTCTAAGAAGCCGAGGATAACGGAAATATATAAACACGCGAAGGAATAAAGGAAACACGCAGAAGCGAAATTGGTGAAATTTTTACGTTTGCGTAAATTGCGTTCGGTAGAGAGCGGTTGGTTGGCCGATCAAGTTACAAATTTATGGAAAAAGTTTACAGAGCGAAATGAATATTTATGTATACCTGCTGAGAGAGAACTGAGAGAAAAAAAAGATTTCACCTCGCCGTGAAATTGATTTGTCCTCGCTATTAATTTTTAATCCCGGTGATTACGAAAGTTGCTGATTAAGATTACGAGACAGCCTGATTAAATAAGTTTCGCCGCCCGGCGGCAACGTCGAACGTTGAATTCTTCATTGTATTAAATCGAAGCGAAATGAAAATTTAACGAGCACTGAATTCGCTCCGCCTGCAACATTATAAATCTTACGTGTATGCACTGTACATTCAACACCGTAATTATTGCGCATCCATTCATATTCCCCGACACGTTCATCCACTGCGAACGTGTATTTATTGCCAACACCGAGTCTTAGATAGAAATATATCTGGATCAACTCATTTGGGATACATAAATCAACGTGAAAGTTCGCTGGAAATCCCAAAACCGACTAGCAAAAGTTTGAAACACGAGCCGATGAATTCGGTTCAGATATCGACTTTATACGTTTCTCTATATTATATATATATATATATATATATATATAAAATATATATGTGCGTGTGTGTGTGTACACCCTTCTCCAAAAGTATTAGAACACTTGCAGAAAATGAAATATATTTGGAAAACCATTAGGAAATTGTTACAATTTCTTAAATTTACCTCAAAGTTAGTTGCATTTATATAACCTGGGAGAGGTATATATAGTCTACATCACAGCAATAATAACATTAATTTTGCACAAGAAAGTTAAATTTTCTTTTTTCGTCGATATTTAATTATTCACCGCGATTTTTAATTATTTGTTCGGCCAATTTCGCCATCCGTTTTATTAGTTTCTCTATTGTTTCATATTGTAGTTTGTTCCATAAGTCATTTTGGACACGCTTTACGGATTTTCCGATCTAATTCATCCCAAATCTTCTTTATTGAGGGATTCAGGCGGGCCAATGCGTTATTTTTGATTCATCACTCTGTTCTAAATGCTGCGAATGGGTCTTTAAAAACCCTTGCAGTGTGCTTGCGATCGTTTGTCACGCATGAAAATAAAATTTTGGCCTGTTAATCGCCATATGGTATGACATGATTCACGTAAAATAGACAAATATTGTTCTTTTTCTCAGCAATCCTTTCGATTTGTATTAAATCACCAATCACTATTTGCTCCAATACACCTTCAGACAATTATTGACCGACCTCCGTGTTTAACTGTGGGTAGAATACAGTCAGGAATCATTTTTTCTTCAGGTCTTCTATGAACATAAGCTCGCAACCAAACACTTCAAATTTAGATTCGTCGATGAAACATAAAACATTTTTTCCACTCTTCAACTGACCAGTAATTTCGATATTTTTTAACCCACTGCAGTCTTTTTTTTTACCTTATTTTGTGGTTTTAGTAATGATTTTTTTACAGCTACGCATCCACGAAGACCAACGTCGTGTAAGCGTCTCCTTATTTATACTAAATACTAAATAAGCAGGCATCCTAATACTTTTGGAGGGGAGTGTACGTCTTACAATGTGGGTATCTCGCGAAAAACTAAACGAGCTGGCGAAATTAATGAAAAGCTGGTGATAACAGCGACGAAAGGACAAAAAAAAATAGTCACGTTTCTTCAATTAAACCCTCTTTCAGAAACTGACTGGTGGATTAAAAGTAATGGTATTTATCAAAAAGTTTAAAATAACGATCAGAGGCAGCAGCATGAAATTGTACTTTGACTCTTCGTCGTTAAAAAAAATTATTCCATTACTAACGAGACCGGTTCTCGGCTAACTAATATTTCAAAGCATTATTAACAAACGACACGAATTCACGTTTCAAATTTTAAATCCCCCCTTTCTTTGCGAAGATTAAGTCAAAAGTGAAATGTAACAGCTCGAGAATTAAAGCAGAGTTAACGAAAATATATAAATCTCAACTGTTCTTTAGAGAAGCGTAATTTAAACCCATTAGGCTTAAAAAATGTGCGTCATGCTCGATTTAGGAATATTCTTCCATCTCTGACTTATGGAAATTTATTCACTCAATTTTCTTTCGCTCATATAGTATATTCTACATATATAATAAATAATATACTCTACATATATATTATTTTATTTATAATATAATTTTATTATATTTATTATAATTATTATTATTTATTGTTATAATATAATTTTATTATATTTATTATAACTATTATTATTTATTGTTATAATATAATTTTATTATATTTTATTTATATATTATTTTATTCATAATGTACATTATATATATATATTATTTATGTATATATATATTTGTTTTTTATTTATAACCTACTGTGTCTGCCAACGAGAAAATGATAGATTAAATAACGATTTCTCATTTGTACAATTGTAGTTCGTTTCAACGTACATAATACAACATTAATTTCACTTTAAAATAACGTAACGATAGAACGTTTAAATAAAAAGATAGTCAGACGATGATAGTATCCATGTAGTAGCAGATCCTGTTACAACATATTGTCAGAAGTATTGCACTGTACAAGTTCTACGTATCTCTCGACTTGTTGCAAAAGTTTTACGACGAGTTCCAACTGCAATTAGCTTATACAGATACGAAGAGAAAATAGAACAATTAGTGAGAAGAATGAAACTGGAATACAGACGTGCACACGTTGCGAGAATAAATCGAAAGTCAAGTGACTGGCAGGTTGACACAGAGAGTATCATAAACAGGTTGACACTATTTCACTATATTATAAACAGATAGCCTGGCGTTTTGTTGAACGAGAGTTTGTCTTCAACGACAAGATACATATCAGAAGTGATCAACAACGAATGGGTTATCTGTTACGAGGATCTCGAGGAGAGAGAGCAAATGCAGACGCTGGGTTATTCTGAATCATGAGATTCATTCAGGCGTAACGCTCGTGGTTAACGGAGATTTTAATCAACCATTAAATTATCGTCTGCATCGACATTGTAGTCTCATGGTAATTGAATTTTTTTCGAATTTTTCTTTTCAAGACTGGACGTACATATTGCCAGTTATATAAAAGTAGTCGAGGTTTTTAACGTAACCAATGCGACGAGCGTGTTATCTCGATAATCAGGCAATTATTAGACGCTTGATTGCTTTATAAAGAAAAAAAATCGCGATATTGCTTGGAACGCAAATAGAATGATAAATTATAAATACAAGGAATCGTATCGTATCGTATTGTAACGGTAATGACATTCCCCTGAATAAAATTGCACAATTATATGTGATTCTCGATTACGCGTATTACAACGTGCAATTTACAATACGATATTGATAATGTTATTTATTTAATTACTAACATCTACGAATGAATATACAACACGATACGCAATTTATATCGTACGAAAAATGAAATGACATCACCAGTTGAAAATTTGAGATCTGTTTTAATTTTATCTATTAAGGATACGATATCCTCGATCTCCTTTCTTTTCTTTCTCTTTGCTACTATGTCAAAAGGATTCTTCCCGTACAGATTGGACGAATAAAATATGCTTTAAACATTCCAACGGATCTTCAAAGAGCGATGAATAAAAATGTTCCCAATGCTCGTTGATATCTCCGTAAAAATGGAAACGAAACCGAAGCGAAGCGGAGAGGGCCGATTTAAAAATCGGCCGGATCGATAATTCACCGAATCTCGTACAAACACGAACCGCGTAGAGCTGTTTTCAAGTGGCAGGCGTCGTTGGTTGAATTCTACTCGAACGTCTCCGCATAGGAAACGATAACACGTTCGCGGAACAATGGAGACGGTCTATCTGGGACGAGGATCGTGCTGAAGAAGCTACAGGGATGGGGGAACAGAGATCCTAGATCACTTTTGCTACACGCTGCAGTGGAAGAAGGCATCCGTTAAAGTTTATACTCTAAACTCGACGCGTTCCCACCGCCAGCGGAACTGCAGTACTACTGACAGTAATACGTACGCCTTGCCATAAGTCACGTACCCCTGCGACTGCTATTATTCTCCGGCCACCCTTTTTTGCGTATATCTGAGTTGTAAATGCGTTCTCTCTCTCTTTTTTTTTTTTTCTAAGAAACGAACACGAGTTGTCAAGTACAGCTAGTTGTGTTAATTTTCAAAAAACCGATTTTATTTTGTTTTTTGTTTTAAATAGCAGTTTGAAGTCTTGGAAATAAGATACGAAAGGTCCTAGCCTTTGAAATGACTTACTTTGGGGTATGATAAATCCACGGATACAGGACAATTGAATTTGTATAATAATTGAATTGTAATAATTGAATTTTCGCTGTTTGCAACTTTGAGCAACATTACATAGGGTAAATCGTGCGATTCGAATATCACTTTCGGCGAATCGAGTATTAGAGGACTTGGATTCAATTTAGTTGTGAATTGTAAGAACTGTGAGCCGCGATATATAAGTAAAAAGAAAGTAAGTGAAGGATACACATGAAAAACGACGTTCTGAAATTTTAAACGCGTTTTCCTCGAAACTTGGTTTTTAGAAACGGTGTGCAAGATGTCTCGGAATCGAACCAACCGATTACTGTGAAACTTGGTGCGTATCTTTTTAGCGTAACATTTACTAGGGACTGACGATCGAACATTAATTTTAATTTTTAACAATTTCGAAAAATATAAACAGAAAACGCAGAAATTTTTTTGGCATAAATTCGATGCATCAAAAGCAAATAGCTGCTATTTTCATAATTTTCGCAGAAATGAAAATGTTGGATCGTCAATTCCTAGAGAATATTGTTTACTTTCGAACGATATCCTATCTATGATGGGCAATGTAAAAAAAAAGTTATGTAAAAGTTAAATAAGAGCCCTCTTTTTTTTCTTTTTTAATGTTGCTTTTCATAGTTCATAATGTGTTGAAATAAACAAAAGCTCGTGTCAATCAAATATGTGCGTTTTTCTTACTAGCCCTCCAAAGTATTCGCAATTTTTAGGCCCGTCAAATTATCCTGCCCCCTCAAGTATAAAGTTCAAATCGTTTTATGTGATAAAACTTTCTCTACTCGCTACGTTTCACGAGTACGAATAATTAAGGGCGAACACGGAGGACAATCGAGTATGAATGAAAAAGAAATCAACGATTTATTGATAGTAATTTGACAGACAATTAAACGAACGTATTACGATCCTTTGTCACCAAACAATTCCTGTACTCACACACACACAAGAGCAGAGAAATTGACCGAGTCACGACAGGAGTTTCGTCGAAGTGATTTGAATACCGCATTGCAGAGAAGCGAACCACGCCGTCTGACCAGCGACAAAGACGAAGGAATTTGCCTATCCCCTTGATAACACGAACGGGACACGATTTATTTTTCCAACAGCCAGAGGAGCGTGCAAGAATCCGAAAATGTCGGAAGCTCGATGTACCGAAATCGAGTGAGGTCGAGCTTCGAAAATAATTCGAGACTTTCCGGATTTTCGAGACTTCTGAGATTTTTAAAAACTTCAAAACCCTTGAAATAATTAAGATTTTAGAGAATTTCGGCATTTCCGAAAATTTCGGGATTCTTGAGAATGTCGAGATCCTTAAAAAAAATCTAAATTCTCGAGAATTTCGGGATTCTTAAAAAATTTAGAACTTTCAAGAATTTCAGGTTCTTGAGAATATTCGAAAGTTTCGGGAATTTCTTAAAAATGTCGAGATTCTTGAAAAAATCCAAGGATTTC